>NC_043010.1:20240100-20322600 GCF_006345805.1 Octopus sinensis
ACGGAAATGACTAATAACATCTGGAGCAACAAAAGAATCCCCAACGAAGTTAAAAAAAACAAGGTTGATGCAAGCATTCATTTGGCCAAGTAGCTTTTATAGTTGTGAAGCATGGACTCTGAACAAATTTGAAGACAATATGATCACAGTGCATCTGAAATGTGGGTGTATATGAGAATGTTACGAATCTCTTACAAGGACCATTGGATAAATGAATTTGTGTTCCAACTAACAGGTGAATGACAACAACACCTGAACATTGTGAAAAATGAAAGCTCATCTGTTTTGGCCATATTTGAAGAAGCAAGGGTTTGGAAAACATTATCATGGAAAGAAGAGAAGAGGGCGGTGGATCAAACGGTAGACAAAGAACGCAATGAAAGGACAAGATTGGCAAGGCAGTTTGAGGACCGAGATTAATCAGAAAGACTCTCATTGTTGTGTCATCAGTGGGATGCAGGTATTCAATACATGATGATGACAATCAACTTAGGTACAGAGATGGTGGCAGTGTTTAATGTTTTGAATTTGAATTTTCAAGTTAGAAATAAATTATAAGCACAGGTGTGGATGTGTGGTAAGAAATTTGTTTCCCAGCCACATGGTTCTGGGTTCAGTCCTGCTGCATGGCACCTTGAACAAGTGTCTTCTATATAGCCTCAGGCTAATCAAAGCCGTGTGAGTGGATTTGATACAAGGAAACTGAAAGAAGCTTGCTATGTATATATATTTATGTGTGTGTGTATCTTTGTGTTTGTTCCCACCACTGCTTGATATATGGTGTTGGTGTGTTTACGTCCTTGTAACTCAGTGGTTCAGCAAAAGGGACTAATAGAATAAGTACCAAGCTTAAAAAAAAAAAATTATCAACACTGGGATCAATTCATTCCCTAAAAAAATTCTTCAAGGCAGTGCCCCAGCATGGCCACAGTGTAGTGAGTGAAACAAGTAAAAAGATAAAAGCTAAACTGGGGGAGAGAAATTTCTCTCCCTAGACCTGACCCTATAATTATAGACTGAAAGATCTCTGCCATTCATTGTTCAAAGTGGCTTACTTCCTTTCTTCCTTGTAATTACAGATTTTTATGTTTTTCTAAAATGTTATCTAGAACGACAGGATTTCTCAGAAGTTACCCGACACTGGTGCTAATTGTTCTTCTCCCTGTCGGCATTAACATAGTTGTTGTTGTTGTTGTTGCTGTCATTGTCATCACAGCAGCAGCCATTGTTGTCAGTTTTGTTGCCACCACCACAAGATTCCTATCTTTGACAACTCCACTAGGTTGGTCAACACAATATACCTTGACATCTAATACTGATTCTAAGCCCCACCCCGCCCCCTGGAATTTTCTTTATTTACTGTTTAGCATTACTCCAGTATGGCCAGAGCCAACTTGGCACAGCCAGCTAATCAGATTAAAATTTCACATCCTGTTGTCGGGGTTTTATTGTGTCACTAGCAACTACATTTAACTTTCAACAGCCCAGTCCACCTAGCTGTAATAGGTACCACAGTTTGCAATGGCTCTGTGGGAAAGACATTTAAGATAATATGGTACTAGATACATCATGCCTGGAAGCAAAAAGTCTAGATGGTCACCATTGGAATACCCTTGATTATCAATCTGCTTGATCAGGGCTGACTGGGTGCTAAACATCAACAAAAAGCAGGAAACATTAGTCTTTGATTAAACGATGGGATGGTCACTATTGGAATGTTGTTGATCATAGGATCAGTTGGATTTGCACTGACATGAGATTATTAAACAACAACCACAGCAGTAGCAACGGCCGTCCAAGAATTTGGACCTGGAGATCTCCATTTCCAGCGACTTTGAGGGCCACCTCCCAGTGGTGTCAGGCATCATTGAAGAGCCCTCGACTACAACAAGACGACCAAAGTTTTTTTTTCCAAGGTCTGGGGTCTCCCGCCCCTAAGCCCTAGACCATCACCTAATCACCCTTACCTGTCTTGTTGCTTAACAACAACAACAACAGCAGCAGCAGTAACACAGCTTCCTCAAATCATACTTGCCATCTTTTAAATAGGAAGGACACATTGAAGTGCCCCCCCCCCCTCACCAGAACGATCCTTAGTGAAATGTTTTTGATCATAGATTAAGATTGATCAGGGCTGATCTGTGCTTAAATGGCAACAGCAATAACAGAAACAACAACATCAGTGGAGGCGTAATGGCCCAGTGGTTAGGGCAGCGGACTCGTGGTCAGAGGATTGTGGTTTCCATTCCCAGACCGGGCGTTGTGTGTGTTTATTGAGCGAAAACACCTAAAACTCCATGAGGCTCCGGCAGGGGGTGGTTGTGACCCCTGTTGTACTCTTTTGCCCCAACTTCCTCTCACTCTTTCTTCCTGTTTCTTGTCCCTGACTTCCTATGCAACTGCTGAGCCTGGATGCGCATTCATCCATCCGTTGATGCTCTTGATGTCGGGGGTTGACCTGCTTTCTCTTCTGCGGGTCTTACGAATAGCAAAGGACCACGTTTCGGACTTCTCCCAAACACTCAACAAACAAACAAACAGCAACAACATCAGTGGAGGCACAATGGCTCAGTGGTTAGGGCAGTGGACTCGCAGTCGTAAGAACGCGGTTTCGATTCCCAGACCGGGCATTGTGAGTGTTTATTGAGCAAAAACACCTAACCTCCACAAGGCTCCGGCGGGGATGGTGGTGAATACCGTTGTACTCTTTCACCACAATTTTCCCCTACTCTTTCTTCCTACTTCTGCCACAATGCAGGGGAACCATGGTGTAACCCACTATGGTGTGGTAAACTTTCAGACCCTAGTCTAGATTGCGAATCCCCTGTACCCCAGGATGGTTCAGCTCTCCACCCGTTAAAAGCCACCGTTTACGGAATGAGGATAACAACCGCCAGTCTATCACGTGTGGTGGGTGGATCTTCAAGTTGCCGCACGCATTCTTAGCAGCTTTGTGTAGGCTGGAATTAGAGATTATTCTTTGTGGCTAATGGTGTGAGTCTTGATTGGAAGAAGAAGAAGAAGACAACATCACGAGCAATAAATGGTCATTACTTTTCACAAGTTTCACACCAGCCTGTATTGTTTATCCCTTGAAGGACGTGTGTGTGTGTGTGTGTGTGTGTGTATGATGAACTTCTTTCAGTTTCTGCTTAACAATCCATTCACAAGCTTCAAATGCTTTTGTTGGAGTTATCTCCCTTATTGCTTTTAGATTTTTTTAAATACTCAAAGGGGGAGATTTCATCTGCTGATTTGTTTTGGTATGAAGAGTAGGGGCTGAAACCTGACGTGGTTCCTCCTGATGATGTCTTGAGCTAACTGGATCCTATAAAGGAGCTGTTGTGGTAGCAGACCACGAAACACGCTTGAAATTCCTCCATGGCTTGAAGATTTTCAACTTATTTTTTACGTGTTTGAGAGAGCATACTGCATTCGTAATAAGTATACAAAGAGCTACTTTGTGGTGCTTTCTGCATTCTGTATCAAGAAATAAAAACTGCTTTCTTTTTAGCCAAATGAACTAATGACTAGTGGTTGGCAGTAGGAAGGGCATCCAGTCAAAGAAACCATGCCAGGCATCAGAGCTTGGTGCAGTTCTACCATCTGTCAGATCCTGTTGAACAGTTTAACCCAAGCCAGTATGGAAGATGGATGTTAAACAATGATGATAATGATAATACGGTTGTACACTGTCAACCTAACATGACAGTCCCATAAAGGGAATCACACCACCGCTATTTAGCCCTAGGAAGCATCGATGCTTCCTGTCGGCTTTGACACATTTCCTGTGTCCTTATATTTTTGAAGGGGAGACAAGGACTCCCAACAGCTAGGCCAGCATCTAGAGACATGCATGTTTCTGAGTCTTTGCTCATCATCAGTCTGGAGTAGCTTGGCCTGCTAGCTGAAGATGCCTGTAAAGCCTTTGCAAATATATATATTTTCAGTGAAGTTTATTCACTGATCACCAAAATTTTGATAATGATAACGATGATGAGGAATTAGTAGAATGGTAAATATCACACTATCACCCCTCTGTAAATCAGTTTATTTTTGTATTTCGCCTCAAAACTGGTAAATTTTAGCCATTTGAATAAACTTGCCTAGTTATGGGAAGATGAGAGCTTAACACGTCAAATAGTAAAACTTTCTCCTGTGAAACTGTTTTAAATTTCTCTTTTTAAAAAGGGAAAAAATTTCAAAATGTCTATATTCTTGTCTCAACTATGGTATACCCTTTTAACCTTTCAGCATTAAAACTACTCTGTCAAATCTAATGCTTATTTATTTGCATTGTTTTGAAATTAACATGCATTGTCTTGTAGCTTCAAGATTTCAATGACATGACTGTTTAGTTTTAGAATGACATTGTAGGGTAAGTGTGAGAGGCTGGATCTGGACAGTTTAAATGTTACAGGGTTAATCATACAAATAACTTTATTGAATAATTTTCATTGCCACAGATTTTGGCTTTTTTAACTTGCCGTGAGTGGAAATTCATAGAAAGCTAATATCTTACTGACAAAGCAATTAACTGTCTGCCTAGCTCCACTCATTTGCATAACAATTAACTTAATTGTTTTGACAAGAGAAAACATGCTAAGTTTACTGAAAGAAAAACAAACGAACCCAAAACAAAATATAATCAATTCAGATTGCTTCCCCAAAACAAATTAACTGAGTTGTCAGACGATCAAGTATATGATGCTTTGCAGTATCTGTTACGGTGGTCTACAACCTCAGTTCAAATCCAGCTGAGGCTAGCTCTGCATTTGGTTATTTTTTGGTATGGATAAATAAAGCTTGAACCATTGAGCATTCAAACCGGTCACTGGCCTAAATATTCTCCCTGGTTTTTTAAATTCAAACTGACTGTATCTGACCTCTCACACCTAACCTGTAATGTCATTCTGGAAATAAACAGACACATCATCGAAATCTAAAAGCAACGAGAAAATGCACAATGAGAATGACCGAGAATTATATTTGAGAGAATAATAATAATAATAATAATAATAATAATAATAATAATAATAATAATAATAATAGTCGTCGTCGTCGTCGTTTAACGTCCGTTTTCTATGCTGGTATGAGTTGGATGGTTCGACCGGGGTCTGGGAAACCAGAAGGCTGCACCAGGCTCCAGTCTTGATCTGGCAGTGTTTCTACAGCTGGATGCCCTTCCTAATGCCAACCTCTCCGTGAGTGTAGTGGGTGCTTTTTACATGCCACTGACACAGGAGCCAGTTACAGGGCACTGGCATCGACCCCGTTCAGATACTTTTTACATGCTACCGGCACAAGAGCCAGTTGGGGTGGGGTGTGTGTGTGTGTGTATGGGGATGTGTGTGTGTGGGGGGTGGTGCTGGCATCGACCATGTTCGGATCAGCCACAACTACAATTCCATTTGATTGTAGTTTGATTTGATTTTGATTTTACATGACTCAAAGGAAGTGGGGTCCCCTCAAGCATGGAAAGTCGCCCAAGAATGCTAAAGGCTTAATCAGGTTGGAGGTTTGATTCTGATCTCTCCCTCTCTCTTTCTCTCAGAGTCCGTAATGCTGCTCTATGGGATGGTCATGTAGTCTATCTCAACTATCTTGTTGACACCAGAAGTACACATTCTTAATGAATTTCAAACCACTGACAGCTGACAATCCAGATATGCCAGCCCAGACCTAGCTGCTCCCCCTCCATTCCACTTCATAAAAGTTGGGTATTTAATCCTTGCTGCACACTATGACTCACCCATGTTGATCACCCAACATCAATTGTATCCCAATGCCATCAGATCTGCTTGCTCCATGTAAGCACTGCTACCCCTAATCTGTTAATACTCTGTTGACTGCCAACCAAACAACTGATTCACACGAATACCTCATCCTACCATTGCAGAGCCCAATATAAAAACCCGATGTTGCTGGATACAGTAGACTGCAGTCAACATCTTGTCTCAGCATATGGGCCTAAGAATAAAGAAAAACAGATGGTGTTGCTTTCACCACATTACTGCTATGTAACCTGAGTTGACCAACAGAGGCTTAATACCTGGAAGCCATCTCGGATTTGTCTTAACTCAGTTTTCACCTAACATCTGATGAGGTGGGTGTGTCCTACACACCCACACAACTTTAAGTCATGTGGAGCTGAGTCAGGGTGTCATTTACAGGGTGTCCTTTTGAGCATTGGGCCTCATGGAAGCAAAATGGCTGAGCTCCTTTCGAGTGTTGGGCCTCATGGAGGCAATGACCAAGATCTTTGGCATTATGTCATGCTTGAGAAGAAGACCCATCAAGCTGAGAAAAATCACATTCATGGTAGATACTGGTGTCATGCAAATGGCACCCATGCAGGTGGCATGTAAAAGCACCCATTACACTCTCAGAGTGGTTGACATTACGAAGTGCATTCAGCCATAGAAAACCATGCCAAATCAGACTGGAGTCTGGTGCAGCCTTCCAGCTGGCCAGCCCTGGTCAAACTGTCCAACCCATGCCAGCATGGACAACACATGTTAAATGATGATGATGATGATGATACATACATACATACATATGAGAAAGCTAATTTGAAGACTACAGATCCAATCCATCACTGGAACTGTAAAAATCTGTAAAACTTTCCAGAAGTTTATCATTTAAATATATATGAGCATGTCTAGATATGCAACTATATGCATAAGAATACATACATAAAACAAAACATACAAATCTGCACATATACACACATACATACATACAAACAAAACTATCTCGTTGTTGATATTGAAATTCCAATGAAGGAGCCTTGAATCTAGGTAAGAAACCGGTTCTTTCTCTATTGGCAAGAAAACTTGAAATAAAACGAAACAATGACATACATACACACATTTATACACACACACACACACATCAAAACAGGAGATCGAAAAATACTTTTGGTATTTTTTCCACCATTACATGTGTTTCATTTGCTAATAGGAGTTACAATATTGTACATGTAGGAGAATCATGCAAGATATCTTTCATTAGAAGTTCTCCAGACAGAGACTCCAATAATCATATAGTATATATATCTATACAGTGGTAAGGGACTCTCTAAGGAGCTGAACAGCAGAAGGTCTTCAGAGAAGAAACCCCTCCTCAGGCAAGTGTCTTGGCTCATAACTTTTGATTTTAAAAATTCCGTATTTACCAACTATCTCCTTTTGTATTACTTTATCAGGTTCAACTCTTTCGATGTCAAACCAACCTGAGACGGATCCTAATTTTATGATACAGTCTTGTGTTAAAGGGATCTGAATGAAAAAAAAACAAAACAAAAGAAACAAAAAAAAATTCCATCAAAATTTGGATTCCAAACACCAGATTAGATATCTTGCAAACAACTTGCACATGCAAGTGCTACCGGTTAAAAGCTCCGTATATCGGAAGCTAGCAAGTGTATGGAGTCATCAGGAGAGAATGCGCGCCGTTTCGGGGCCTACCTCTCGACGGCATCAATGCGCACCGGCCCCCCTCACTGATATGAGGCCCCGCTTGCTAGATCAGCTGGTTATGAAGAACTCAATATACTTCTAGCCATCGCTCATCGTCTCTTTTTAACCAAATCCAGTGGCTAGCCTATTTTTTACATTATTGCCTGTGGACTTATGGTGTGGTGGTTAAGAGCGTGGGCTACTAACCCCAAGATTCCGAGTTCAATTACAAGCAATGACCTGAATAATAATAATATTAATAATAATAATAACATCAAAAAATACCTTAGGAATGAGAACCCAGGTTCAAAATTTCCCCAAGACACCTGATGAAGGCTGAAGGGTATACCAGCTGAAATGAAACGTGTTAACAACAACCAAGATGAGAACAAATATCCATCAAATGTAAATAATTCCTCATCTCTTAAATATAGAGCTAAAAGTCACTATTGTTGTCATCATCATCATCATCACCATCGTCATCGTCACCATTATCGACATTGTTGTCATCATTGTCACGTGGGTCACATGAAATTATGCCAGAACAGAGAACACAATTGCTATGTACATTTCCTGTTACCAATTCACCCCCAGGCACCCCACCCCACTTGTTTTCAAATGAGCTAATTATTATGTGCAGGAATGAAAGCAGATGATTGACACTGCGTGAATGAGCCATTTGTTTAGAAAGACAGCATGACATGCTGAGACGTGTCGAGAAACTGGGACGTACTTTCATGCTGGATGGTGAACAAGTAATACTATCGACAAGGCTACAGTTTACAAACGGTTGAAGGTATGTATAAACAGGGAAAATGGAAATTCCCTTACACACGCACATGCACATACACAGACACACACACACACACATAGCATGTTACTAAAGTAATAGTGATTATCATCAATGTGATGTGGGTTTGGTTGTAACATGGTGTGTCATCCTCATCATCATCATCGTTCAACACCCGCTTTCCATGCTGGTATGGGTTGGACGGTTTGACTGTGGGCTGGCATGCCAGGATGCCTCACCAGGCTCCAATCTGACCTGGCAAGGTTTTTCTACAGTTGGATGCCCTTCCTAATGCCAACTATTCTGAGAGTGTGGTGGGTGCTTTCTACATACCACTGGCACAGAAGCCAGTCTGGTGGTTCTGGCATTGGCCATGTTCAGATGGTGCTTTTTTACGTGCTACAGGCACAGGAGCCAGTTGGGGCAGGTGGGGAGGGAGTGTTCTGTGATTCGTGGAGGCATGTGGCTCAGTGGTTAGGGTGTTGGACTCATGATCGTAAGATTGCAGTTTCAATTCCTGGACTGGGTGATGCATTGTGCTGTTGAACAAAAGACTCCATTTCATGTTGCTCCGGTCCACTCTTGCTGACAAAAATGAGTGACCCTGTGAAAGACCAATGTCCAGTCCAGGTTGGGGACTTTATACACCACTGAAACTGGGAAACTGGCCCTTATGAGCCTGGAATGGCTCAAGAAGGAAACATTTCTTCTTCCTGTTTTCTAGGTTCAATCCCACTGCATGCTAACTCGAGGAAGTGTCTTCTACTATGGCGTTGGGTTGACTAAAGCATTGTGAATGAATCTGGTAGACAGAAACTTAAAGAAGCCTGTCATGTGTGCCTGTGTTCCTTTGTGTCTATGTTTGTTCCCCCACTACTGCATTACAACCGGCATTGGTGTGTTTACATCCCTGTAGCTTAGCAGTTCAGCAAAAGAAACTGATAGAATAAGTACCAAGCTTAAAAAAATATAAAAGTACTGGCATTGATTTATTTGACAAAAATTCCTCAAGGCAGTGCCCCAGCATAGCCACAGTCTAATGACTGAAACCAGTAGAAGAGAGGGATAAAAGATATATATATATATATATATATACTCTTTATCTTTTATTAAACTTTTAATACTTTTGATATTTATATAAAAAAAAAATTAATAAATAAATAAATTAATAAATAAATAAAATAATATATAAATATAAAAATATACATACATATATATATATATATATCATCATCATCATCATCATCATCATCATTTAACGTCCACTTTCCATGCTAGCATGGGTTGGACGGTTCAACTGGGGTCTGGGGAGCCCGAAAGCTGCACCAGTCCAGTCAGATCTGGCAGTGTTTCTACAGCTGGATACCCTTCCTAACGCCAACCACTCCGAGAGTGTAGTGGGTGATTTTATGTGCCACCGACACAGGTGCCAGACGAGGCTGGCAAACGGCCACGCTCGGATGGTGTTTTTTTTTATGTGCCACCGACACAGGTGCCAGACGAGGCTGGCAGACGGCCACGCTCGGATGGTGTTTTTATGTGCCACCGACACAGGTGCCAGATGAGGCTGGCAAACGGCCACGATCGGATGGTGTTTGTTACGTGCCCACAGCACGGAGGCCAGTCGATGCGGTACTGGCTACGGCCACGTTCGGATGGTTTTCTTGTGTGCCACGTGCCACCGGCACTGGTACCACAAAGATACAAATTCCATTGATGTTCATCTATTTTGATTTGTTTTGATTTTCACTTGCCTCACAGGTCTTCACAAGTGTCACAAGAAGGAAGGTATGCACAGGTGGACTGACTACGTCCCAGGTAGGGGCCACAGGTTATGGCCTGACTAGTCTTGCCGGGTCTTCGGATGGTGTTTTTATGTGCCACCGACACAGGTGCCAGATGAGGCTGGCGAACGGCCACGATCGGATGGTGTTTGTTACGTGCCCACAGCACGGAGGCCAGTCAGTGCGGTACTGGCTACGGCCACGTTCGGATGGTTTTCTTGTGTGCCACCGGCACTGGTACCACAAAGATACAATTCCATTAATGTTCATCTATTTTGATTTATTTGATTTGATTTGATTTGATTTGTTTTGATTTCATTTTGATTTTGATTTTCACTTGCCTCAACAGGCCTTCACAAGTATCACAAGGAGGAAGGTATGCACAGGTGGACTGACTACGTCCCAGGTAGGGGCCATGGATATGGCCTGACTAGTCTTGCCGGGTCTTCGGATGGTGTTTTTATGTGCCACCGACACAGGTGCTAGATGAGGCTGGCGAACGGCCACGATCGGATGGTGTTTGTTATGTGCCCACAGCACGATGGCCAGTCGATGCGGTACTGACTACGGCCACGTTCGGATGGATTTCTTGTGTGCCACAGGCACTGCTACCACAAAGATACAATTCCATTGATGTCATCTATTTTGATTTGATTTTGATTTTCACTTGCCTCAACAGGTCTTCACAAGTGTCACAAGAAGGAAGGTATGCACAGGTGGACTGACTAGTCTTGCCGAGTCTTCGGAAGGTGTTTTTATGTGCCACCGACACAGGTGCCAGATGAGGCTGGCGAACGGCCATGATCGGATGGTGTTTGTTACGTGCCCACAGCACGGAGGCCGGTCGATGCGGAACTGGCTACGGCCACGTTCGGATGGTTCTCTTGTGTGCCACCGGCACTGGTACCACAAAGATACAGATTCCATTGATGTTCATCTATTTTGATTTGTTTTGATTTTGATTTTGATTTTCACTTGCCTCAACAGGTCTTCACAAGTGTCACATGAAGGAAGGTATGCACAGGTGGACTGACTACGTCCCAGGTAGGGGCCATGGGTTATGGCCTGACTAGTCTTGCCGGGTCTTCGGATGGTGTTTTTATGTGCCACCGACACAGGTGCTAGATGAGGCTGGCGAACGGCCACGATCGGATGGTGTTTGTCATGCGCCCACAGCACATATATATATATATATATATATTTGTATATATATATTTAAAATTTATAAGTTTAAATTATTTAAATAATTTTTAAATTTTTAACTTTTAGGTTTTTAAATTAATTTTATGTATTGGCTTATGTTTTTCACTGTTTGATTTGCCCAATAGTGGTTTTATCTCTAATTTAATATAATATATATATCGTCGTTCACCCGCGACATCACTTCCGCTGCTGTCTCTCTGGCCTGGCTCTTTCAAGGTAATCGACGACATTCTTTTTGCTCCGCTCGTCGTTCGTAAAAATTTCTGCGTTCGCTATACTTTTTTTCGTTCGGCGTTAACAGCCCTTCTTATCTTGTTTTTCCTTGTCCTGTTTTTTACTGTTTATAATTTGTACTGTCGTTACTGTCCTGTTTTTGTTACCATTTTTTACCCCTCTGCGAAAAGATCTCAGAATTTTAATTGATTTGCTTTTCGCAGGAAGGAAAGTTTCTTGTCGAAGATACGTCTCGCTTTTATCCTTCAAAACGTAGAGTAGATGAAACCTTTAGCGACTGAAGAAGGGGTTTTTTCTTTGTGTTAATTGTCCTGTACTCTATTTTTTTGCTGTTTTTAAAAAAATGTCCAGTTCCTTTGGTTTGTGTCTATGTTTTCGTTTCTCATTGTGTTCGACGTCCTTTTGGTGTCCTGTACTCATATATGCGTGTATATGTACATGTAGAGGTAAGTACCTACATATATGTTTATATATATGCATATGTTTTATTTTATTTATTAATATATATATATTATATAATATATATATATATATATATAAATATATATATATATATATAATATATATATACACACACATACATACATACATATCATCATCATCATCATCATCATCATCGTTTAACGTCCGTTTTCCGCGCTAGCACGGGTTGGACGGTTTCGACCGGGGTCTGGGGAGCTCGGGACTGCCCCAGGCTCCAGTCTAGTCTGGCAGTGTTTCTACAGCTGGATGCCCTTCCTAACGCCAACCACTCCGCGAGTGTAGTGGGTGCTTTTTACGTGCCACCTGCACAGGTGCCAGAGGGGTCTGGCATCGGCCACGTTCGGATGGTGCTTTTTATGTGTGTGTGGGGGGGTGCAGAAATATAGGGGAGCACCAGTGGGGAGGGGTGGTTCAGAGAAATGATGACAGGTTCTACATACATACATATATATATATATATATAAAATATTATATATATATATATATATATATATATATATATATATATTACTTATAAATACATATATATTATATATATATATATATATATAGATAGATAGATAGATATACATATACACATACATACATATTAATGGTCTTGATATTAATACAGCAGTATTAATTTATTGAAGAATTTTACCAAAGAGAAATGATTTGGAGAATGTGTAGTGAAACTGTGATTACCATATTAGGAAATAAAGTGGTTGTCTTTGGTCTTAATTAAATGTAAATAGAAGCTCACCCACTAAAAGCATCCAGCCTCAATAATTAATATAATTATGGTGAGAAGATAATAGTAATAGGTTCCTGGTTTTGCTATATCTGTTTTAGAAAATTAAAGATTGGAATTGTTGCTATCAGATTTATCAAAATGGAAGCAGAGATTTATTTCCCTTTAACCAAATTCTTCATCAGCTTTTGCATTTTTACTGCTGCCTGCAAAATTCGGCAGACACACAAGTGAGTTCATGAGTATATAGTGATCTGGGCTTAGTAGATATTGATTTCCTTTGCAATCTGACTGATTAGTAAGCCTTCCTTTACTAACATCCTATAAATTCCTACAGGCAATGCAGTGCAGTTAGTTACCCACCAACACACTGCTACCATTTCCTCACACACACACACACACACATTACAGCACTTCCCTACCACCAAACTTACCAATCTAAGGACTGCCGCCAATCAGTCGGCACTGCTTCTCTTCTCTACTCTGTGTAATAAAAAGGGAGAGATAACATTACAGTGTGTCTTACATTCTCTAAATCCATCCTTTGCCCTCCACTCCATTCCAAATTCCTCCAGCTAAAAGCAATTACCGAAATGAGTTGATCCAAGGAATTTCTGATTTGATCTTTTATGTATTCCTGTCATTGGATTGTGGCCATGCTGGGGCACTGCCTTGACAGGTTTAGTCAAAAATATCAATCCCAGCACTTATTATTATTTTGAGTCTGGTACTTGTTCTATTATTCTCTTTTGTGAAACTGCTAAGTTACAGGGACATAACCAAACCAACATCAGTTGTTAAACAGCGATTGTGTGTGTGTATGTGTGATGGTGCAAGCACAAACACACATAAATACGATGAGCTTCTTTCAGTTTCCATTTACCAAATCCACTGACAAAGCTTAGGTTGTTTGATCAGGTTTGACTTGAGACTGACTCAGGGTTGACTCAAGGTTGACTCAAGGCTGACTCAGGGTAGATCAAGAAAAGTAACAGTAGCAACTGAAGTGGAAACCAACCTGAGGTTGTAGAAAAAGACGCCCTGGGCACCACTTTGAGAAAATGTCTTCATCCTTAGTCCCAGGCCAACCATAGCCACACATATATGACTCCTTGCTCTTCCTCAAAGTTTAAACCCTAATTCTGAACCTGGCATCACATTTTTATCTCTGCAAGACCATCTGATCATTGTTTAATTAAGGCAGATCTTCACACCTTTTTAAAATCTAGAGGTGAGGAGTAGTGCTATGACCACATTCAGGACATCTGAGATGAGTAAAAAAGAAAGGAGGAATTCATTTTCAAACTAGACCAGGAGTGTACCCCACTAAAGGTACCCAAGGATCCGGTAAGGGCTAAAACTAGGGGATAGATGAGTGAATAAATGTTTCTTCTTGAAATTAATCAGGCAGGGCAAAATCTCTGCTAATTCTTACCTCTAGCTGTTGGTGTGCTTCTGGGGTCAGTGCTGCAGCATGGCACCTTGGGCAAGTGTCTTCTGTCAATAACCTTGGGCCAACCAAAGCCTTGTAAGTGGATTTGGTAAAGGGGAAACTGAAAAAAACCTGTTGTGTGTGGGTGTGTGTGTTTGTCCCCTGCCATACTTGATAGCTGGTGTTGGAGTGTTTACATCCCTGTAACTTTGCAGTTCGGCAAAAGTGACTGACAGAATAAGTACCAAACTTTAAAAAAAAAATATGTACTGGGGTTGATTCATTCAATGAGAAATTCTTCAAGGCACTGCTCCAGCATGGCCACAGTCTAATGGATTGAACAAGCAAAAAATATAAGATAAAGCCATTGATAAAGCCTTTGCCAAACCATTGAGCTGTTTGATCAGGTTTGACTTGAGACTGACTCAGGGTTGACTCAAGGTTGACTCAAGGCTGACTCAGGGTAGATCAACAAAAGTAACAGTAGCAGTTGAAGTGGAAACCAACCTTTAACCTGTCTCGGATTCTCCATACACTTTCTTTGTCTACCACTGAGTAACTAATAAAAACATGTGTCTTTGCTCTTGCACGGACCGTCTCCTCTGTAAAGAAGAAAGAAAAAAAACAGGAATTTCATTTTGGGATTGAATTTTCACTTTTTTAAAAATTTTGGAAATAATTTTTGTTTACAAAATAAAATGTCAGCAAATGGATTTCAAGGAGAATAATTTGAATAAAGGTCCTCCTTTTCAAGTCAGACAGACTCAGAAGTCTGTTAGTTTTTTTTTTTTTGGCGCATATATTTCCCTGCTTAGATGTGACACTGGTCTGTCACAGAATCACCCATTTTTCCTGAGGAGACTGGAGCTGGGTGAAATGAAGTGTTTTGCTCAAGAACACAATTCAGGAATCAAAACCACAACCTCACAATCATGGTTCCAACACCCAAACCACCAAGCCATGTATCTCCATGAGAATATGTAAAATATATTTAAAATAGATTTTTAAATAGAATTGGGAATTTTAAAAAGATTTATAAATATTTAGCAATAATTATTACTTTGAAACAGAATGTTAATCCTTTTGATATCAAGCCCCCAGAAATGGCCCCTAATTATCTGTTACGAACTGCCTGTTTAAGAATAATCTAAATCAATGGTTCTCAACTGGGGTCCATATGTCCCTTAGAATTTTGAAATTTAAACAGAGTTTTTAATTAATTTTCTGTAGAATTATAAATTTAGACAAAATTATGAATATCAAACAGAATTATAAACTTGAAACAGAATTTTTAGTTTTAGACAGGCTTCTGAATTTTAAATAGAATTTTGAATTTTCTATAGAATTATAAATAACAAGATTTTAACCGTCCAAATAAAATTCAATACTTTGAATATTGTTATCTATTTTGTTTTTTTGAAAAAAAGCATTAAACAGAAACAAAAGTGAGAAAGAAATGAAACATCTTACTGTCAACCTCCGTTACTTGTGTTGCTCCATTTAACAACCACAGCACCCCTTTAACATTTGCACTGACTAGTTTGTCTTTGTTGTCTTTGAGAGATTCCAGTAGTGTCACCAACGCTTGTTCATCATTTATTAACCTTTCGCGTACATTTTCGTCAAACATTAACGTCCACAGAATCCTTGCAGCTGAGCATTGTTCGCGGACGTCATCAAATTGTAACATACGACTTAGCATTGATAATATTCCACCATCCACAATCTAAGAATTAAAAAAAAAAAACAATATATACAACTGTAAAAAAAAGTGGTAAAGAAGAAAGAACACCAGTGACATCTAGGATTTTATCTTTCATTATTAATTGCTTCAGTCTGTGGTCATTCTGGGGCAGTGCCTTGAAAATTTTGGTCAAATGAATCAACCCCAGTAGTTTTATTTGCTAAAGCTTGGCACTTATTCTATCAGTCTCTTTTGCCAAACTGCTAAGTTACTACTGTTTATGTAAACACACCAGCACTGGTTGTCAAGCAGTGGTGGGGGACAAACATTGGCAAACAGAAACACACACACACATGTATATATACATACATACACACAAATGCACATATATGCATACACACACACACACACATATATTTACATACATACACACAAATACACATATATGCATACACACACACTCATACATATATATATATATATACACACACACTCATACATATATATATACATACACACAAATACACATACATATTAGGAAGGGCATACATCGGTAAAAACCTTGCCAAAACAGACATAGAAGCCTGGTGCAGGCTCCTGCCTGGTGAGATCTTGTCAAACCGTCCAACCCATGCCAGCATGGAAAGCAGGCGTTAAAGGATGATGATGATGATGATGTGTTTCTTTCAGTTTCCGTCTACCAAATCCACTCACAAGGCTTTGGTCGGCTTGAGGCTATAACAGAAGACACTTGCCCAAAGTGCCACGCAGTGGGACTGAACCTGAAACCATTTGATTTAGAAGCTTCTTAAATGCACAGCCAGGCCTATGCCCAGATGTTTCATATATTCTACAGAATTTCAAGATATTCTGTAAAAGTTTTTTTTTTTTCTAAGTAACAGAGTTGCAGAAAGAAACAAACAAATTATGGTATTTAGCTGTGAACCTTCATATTCAGATTTCAAACCCTGCAGGGATCCTCTTTGTATTTATCTCTCCAGGGATCAATAGAATAAGTACTATTTGAGTACTATTTGGGGATAAGGGTCAACCTATTTGTTTCTGTTCTCCACAAAGATTATGTGCTATTTGAGGGCAGGAAAGGTGGGTCACTGCAACTGAGTAGGCCCCCAGCAAAAAAACATGGGACCTAATGCTTCTGTTAGAAGTAATGATTTATGATAGAGGTTCCCAAACTTTATCAGGCTGCCACCCCCTTGACACTCAGGCCACATTCCTCAAGCCCCCACCCCAACAAACCATCCCAAACATAAACCTCTTTCTGAAGCAAATTCAAAGCATTTCACAAACATAATCTAACGAACCCATTATTTTATTGTTTTTACATGAATTGTTACTCCATTATTACCCCCACTTTTCCTCAATGCCCCCCTTGGAACTTTTCACCCCCAGGGGAGCAATACTGCTCACTTTGGGAACCACTGATTTATGACTTCAAAGTACGCTGGACGAAATGCTCAGTGGTATTTCACCTGCAGCTATGTTCTGAGTTCAAATTCCGCTGAGGTCAAATTTGTCTTTTATCCTTTTGGGGTTGATAAATTAAGTTCCAGTCGAACGAATAAAGCATTAGACAAAATACCTTATGGTAACTAAGCTGCATATCTTTAGGTTTTCAGTTCAAATCACATTAGGTCCAACATCCTTTACAGGGGTTCGTCAAGCTGAGTTCTAGTTCAGTTTCTGGGATTATCTAATCAACACTAATATTCATGTCCCAAATAGGAAGCGTCCTTGGGCTTGTATTAAAGATATCAATATTTACATCATGTTTGATATGGAAAATATTTAATCTCTTTAACAGTTTAGCATTCAGATTCTTCTGTCAAATAGAATAATCCTTGTTCATTCCCATTGTCTTGAATTAATCCTGAATTACCTTGTGGCTTTGAGATTTCAATGATGAGATTGTCTATTTTTAGAATGATACTGCAGGGTAGGTGTAAGAGGCCAGGCATAAAACATGAAACATGAAGAATATTTTGGGCTGGATACAGATGGTTTAAATGCTGAAGGGTTAAAGATCATCATCATCATCATCATCATCATCATTGCCCCCCACCCTCCTCTTCATCATCATCAATGTTATCATCATTGCTATCATCATCATTACCATTGCCGTCATCATTGTCATCACCATCATCATCATCATCGTCATCATCATCACCACCACCATCATCATCATCGTTTAACATCCGTTTTCTATCCTGGCATGGTTTGGATGGCTTGACTGGAGTTTGCAAGCTAGAGAACTGCATCAGTCCCTAGTTGTCTGTTTTGGCAAGGTTTCCATGGCTGGATGCCCTTCCGAATACCCACCACTTTACAGAGTGGACTGGGTGCTTTTTATGTGGCACCATCACCAGTGCTTCATATGTGACACAGGTGTTTTAATGTGACTCCAGCATGGATGCTTTTCACGTGGCACCTGCCCTCTGAGTTAGCAAGACAGAGACCTCTCAACTGAGAGAGGGAATGAAACTAAAAGATGAGAGTCTGCTAGGGGAACAGAGGTAGCCCTCTTTCTGTTGAGGAGATACATGGTGACTCCTATAGGACAAACAAAGAGAGGAAGGTAGAAGAGAGTTAGAGAGAGAGATGGAGAGACTGAGAAAGAGAAGTCTTAATCTCAAAGAAGCATAAGTTTAATTCCTTCAGAATAAAGAACAGAATATGATCTTAACCCTTTCGTTACCAACCCGGCTGAAACCGACTCTGGCTCTGAGTACAAATGTCTTGTTTCCATAAGTTTTGAAATAAAATTTTCCACCAAATCTTAGTCACAATTTATGTTCCTGATACTAACTGAATGATAACTAAGTTATTTTACTAAATTCAGTAATGAAAGGGTTAAAGTAAGTTCACCTTTAATTTGTTGGAATCTGTGACAGCCAACTTTTCCAGGCCTTGCACAATCTCGTATGGTGTGAAACCTTTGTATCGTCTTTTATTGCAGTCGAGAGCTTTATCAAGCCATTGGAGCATACACAAAATGCTCCCTGAGGAAGAAATAAAAGTCGCGACAATCTTTATAAAACAAGCAAACATAAAAAAAAAGAAACAACAAAATCAAGTACAAAATTAACATGAAATGTTTAAATGTAGGGGCAGACGTGGCATTCATCATAGGCATAAGGTCAGGAATTTGTGTGGTAGGAGAAGGGTTGAGTAAATATACCTCAGCATATGACTGGTACTTACTTATGGACCCTCATACTCAGAAAAATGAAGGGGAACATGCTCTAGCTGGATTTGAACTCAGAATGTAAAGAAACATTAATAAAATATTGCAAAGTATTTTGTCAGGTGCTCCACCAACTCTACTATTCATTATCTTAGTAGTAGTAGTGACAGTAGTAGTAGTAGTAATAGTAGTGGTGATGGTGGTGGTTGTAGTAGTAGTAGTAGTACTGGTGTTGGTGGTAGTAGTAGAAGTAGTATAGTAGTGGTGGTTGTGGTGGTAGAAGAAGTAGTAGTGGTGGTGATCGTTGTAGTAGAGTGGTGGTGGTGGTAGTATAGTAGTAGTAGTGTTGGTGGTAGTAGTAGTAGTGGTAGTAGTAGTAGAAGTAGTAGTGGTAGTAGTAGTGGTTGTTGTAGTAGTAGTGGTGGTGGTGGTAGTAGCAGTGGTAGTAATAGTAGTAGTGGTGGTGGTGGTAGTAGTAGTAGAAGTAGTAGTGGTGGTGGTGGTAGTAGTTAAGCAAGTGTGATACAAAGTGAATCAATAAGCTTACAAGTGAAGGATGTTCAACAGATAAGAAGTTATATTTTGGTTATTTATGAGGAAGACAGGGGGGGAGGGAGAGAGAGAGAGAAGGAGGGTGAAAGCATAAGAAGGTGTGTGTGTGTGTGTATATATATATGTATGTACATATGGCCCAGTGGTTAGGCTGTTGCATTCATGATCGCTAGATCGTGGTTTGATTTTCTGACTGGGTGGTGCATTGTATTCTTGAGCAAAACACTTCATTTCATCTTGCTCCAGTGCCCCTTTCAATCAGGGGGGAATGTTAGCCTGCTTGCCTTGCCAGCAGCATGATGTCATTTAAGGCTAAAACAATGTACAATGTAACCAGTGATGTATCATGTGATCATGTGATATATATATATATATATATATATATATATATATATATATATATATATATATATAGGGAGAATTAAAAAAAAAAAAGACGAAGACAGGTGGTGTAGACATTATATATATATATATATTATATATATATATTATATATATAATGTTTACGGAAACATGAAACTCAGAGTAACAGGTTTTGTTGATTTTCTGCTGCTTTAAATAAAGCATATTACTCTACCACTGATATTTGAGTACTCTTTTTTCCACCTTGTTTCACATTTATGTGTTTACTCCGGTATATATAATATATATATATATTATATATATATATGCTAGATCATGGGAACATGCTCTAGCTGGATTTGAACTCAGAATGTAAAGAAACATTAATAAAATATTGCAAAGTATTTTGTCAGGTGCTCCACCAACTCTACTATTCATTATCTTAGTAGTAGTAGTGACAGTAGTAGTAGTAGTAATAGTAGTGGTGATGGTGGTGGTTGTAGTAGTAGTAGTAGTACTGGTGTTGGTGGTAGTAGTAGAAGTAGTATTAGTAGTGGTGGTTGTGGTGGTAGAAGAAGTAGTAGTGGTGGTGATCGTTGTAGTAGTAGTGGTGGTGGTGGTAGTAATAGTAGTAGTAGTGTTGGTGGTAGTAGTAGTAGTGGTAGTAGTAGTAGAAGTAGTAGTGGTAGTAGTAGTGGTTGTTGTAGTAGTAGTGGTGGTGGTAGTAGTAGAAGTAGTATAAGTTGTGGTGGTGGTGGTAGTAGCAGTGGTAGTAATAGTAGTAGTGGTGGTGGTGGTAGTAGTTAAGCAAGTGTGATACAAAGTGAATCAATAAGCTTACAAGTGAAGGATGTTCAACAGATAAGAAGTTATATTTTGGTTATTTATGAGGAAGACAGGGGGGGAGGGAGAGAGAGAGAAGGAGGGTGAAAGCATAAGGAAGGTGTGTGTGTGTGTGTATATATATATATGTATGTACATATGGCCCAGTGGTTAGGCTGTTGCATTCATGATCGCTAGATCGTGGTTTGATTTTCTGACTGGGTGGTGCATTGTATTCTTGAGCAAAACACTTCATTTCATCTTGCTCCAGTGCCCCTTTCAATCAGGGGGGAATGTTAGCCTGCTTGCCTTGCCAGCAGCATGATGTCATTTAAGGCTAAAACAATGTACAATGTAACCAGTGATGTATCATGTGATCATGTGATATATATATATATATATATATATATATATATATATAGGGAGAATTAAAAAAAAAAAAAAGACGAAGACAGGTGGTGTAGACATTATATATATATATATATATATATATATATATATATATAATGTTTACGGAAACATGAAACTCAGAGTAACAGGTTTTGTTGAATTTTCTGCTGCTTTAAATAAAGCATATTACTCTACCACTGATATTTGAGTACTCTTTTTTCCACCTTGTTTCACATTTATGTGTTTACTCCGGTATATATATATATATATTATATATATATATGCTAGATCATGGGAACATGCTCTAGCTGGATTTGAACTCAGAATGTAAAGAAACATTAATAAAATATTGCAAAGTATTTTGTCAGGTGCTCCACCAACTCTACTATTCATTATCTTAGTAGTAGTAGTGACAGTAGTAGTAGTAGTAATAGTAGTGGTGATGGTGGTGGTTGTAGTAGTAGTAGTAGTACTGGTGTTGGTGGTAGTAGTAGAAGTAGTATTAGTAGTGGTGGTTGTGGTGGTAGAAGAAGTAGTAGTGGTGGTGATCGTTGTAGTAGTAGTGGTGGTGGTGGTAGTAATAGTAGTAGTAGTGTTGGTGGTAGTAGTAGTAGTGGTGTTGGTGGTAGTAGTAGTGGTGGTAGTAGTAGTAGAAGTAGTAGTGGTAGTAGTAGTGGTTGTTGTAGTAGTAGTGGTGGTGGTAGTAGTAGAAGTAGTATAAGTTGTGGTGGTGGTGGTAGTAGCAGTGGTAGTAATAGTAGTAGTGGTGGTGGTGGTAGTAGTTAAGCAAGTGTGATACAAAGTGAATCAATAAGCTTACAAGTGAAGGATGTTCAACAGATAAGAAGTTATATTTTGGTTATTTATGAGGAAGACAGGGGGGGAGGGAGAGAGAGAGAGAAGGAGGGTGAAAGCATAAGGAAGGTGTGTGTGTGTGTGTATATATATATATGTATGTACATATGGCCCAGTGGTTAGGCTGTTGCATTCATGATCGCTAGATCGTGGGTTCGATTCTCTGACTGGGTGGTGCATTGTATTCTTGAGCAAAACACTTCATTTCATCTTGCTCCAGTGCCCCTTTCAATCAGGGGGGAATGTTAGCCTGCTTGCCTTGCCAGCAGCATGATGTCATTTAAAGGCTAAAACAATGTACAATGTAACCAGTGATGTATCATGTGATCATGTGATATATAATATATATATATATATATATATAGGGAGAATTAAAAAAAAAAAAAAGACGAAGACAGGTGGTGTAGACATTATATATATATATATATATATATATATATATATATATATATAATGTTTACGGAAACATGAAACTCAGAGTAACAGGTTTTGTTGAATTTTCTGCTGCTTTAAATAAAGCATATTACTCTACCACTGATATTTGAGTACTCTTTTTTCCACCTTGTTTCACATTTATGTGTTTACTCCGGTATATATATATATATATATATATATATATATATATGCTAGATCAGTAGCCACTACACACATTTTTTTCTCTCCTTGTTTTTTCTGTGTAGAAGAGCGTAGGCTTGAAACGTAAAAGACTTTTTCAATTCCTGAGCATTATACTAATACATCTGTTTATTTTGTACACACCCTGTCTTCGTCTTTTGCTTTTTTCGTGAATTTGCCCCCTATATATATATATATATATATATATATATATATAATTTCAATATGGAGCAAATAATTCATGAGAAAATAATTTGCAAAGATATCACTGACTCTATTATTATCTAGTGTAACAATTTTAAAATTATGATAACAGAATCAATAATATAGACGATTGCAGGCCCCCAAAATAAATATATATATAAGAAGTTGGACAAGGGAATAAGAAATTATATCATGAATTTCATAGCTTATAGCTGTTTCTGTTACAAGGTTCAATGCACTCATCTCCCTATAGCTTCATTAGAGCTTCAAATACAAAATGCTGAAACAGCTGTAAGCTAAATAAAGTCCATAAGTGTTTCTTCCTTTGTCATTCTAATTTCTTATTACTGCTCTGTCCGTGATTAACACTTCTTTCTGACACGTTTGTATACTGAGTTCTGGTACCAGGTGATTAGTATCACTATGTTTAAGTAATAATAATAATAATAATAATAATAATAATAATAATAATAATACTAATGATAATGATAATGATAATAGTAATAATGATAATAATAATGATAATAATAATGATAATAGTAATAATAACAATAATGATGATGATAATGATAATAATAATGATGATAATAATAATAATAATAATAATAATAATAATAATGATGATGATAATAATGATGATAATAATAATACTAATAATAATAATGATAATAATAATACTAATAATAATAATGATAATGAAAATAATGATAAAAATAACAACAACAACAACAACAACAATATATATATATATATTGTATTTCAGGATGGTCATTGTTCTTTTTTTTTTTTGCCAAATAAACACATGCACTGTGTATTTGTTCTTCACTCATTTATTATTGTTCTTATTCTAACTCTTGTCCATTGTCCGGAAATCTTTTGTCACACACCAGTGACCTCTCCAGCGACACTTTCCATCTTTGTGTGTGCTCTTGCTCCGCTTAGTCCATTCTCAGATAATGGAAGAGGTCACAGACATGTGATGAAAGACTTCTGGACAATGGACATGAGTTAGAATAAGAACAGTAATAAATGAGTGAAGAACGAATAAATCGTGCATGTGTTTATTTGGAAAAGAACAAAAAAAAAAAAAGAAGACTATCCCTAAGTACAAAATCTGTTTCAACACACAGTTTCACATTATGAATCTTACAACACTAATTCATAAATGGGTATATATATAATAAATGTGGCTAGATACAATATAACATCAAAAAGGAAGACTTCAGTTCTCACTAATAGTGACTGAGGGTCCATTGTAGCACCTACATTGCTAGAAATAAGTGTCAAGACCCTTGTAGCCACAAACATAGCACAGGTCTATGTACTGATAGGAGAGTTAACTGCCCCATAGTAAGCGAATGTGGTAAATTGGCATGTCAGTTTCGCTTGAAATCAAAGCTCATCAGTATTACTACTACATTGCTTGTAGTTAAGTCAAATCCTCTTGTCAGTAGATAGATTATTACCATAAGAATCATATATATATATATATATATATATATATATATATATATATATATATGTATACACACACACACACACAAAGAGAGAGATAGAGAAGAAATAATGAAAATGCAGCCTCACCAGTTTCCTCAATTAATGTCTGGTTGTCTTCCTCTTCAACGATGTATGCCATAGTCATCATAGATAGGACCTTAAACATTTCATCTTTTGAAGAAATAAATGTCTGAATCACCTGAAAGTTGATAATGAGCAGCAAATGTTTATGGGGGACATAATGATAATGATGATCATGATGATGATAATGATGAAGATGATGATAACAATAGTAATAATTATTATAATAATACCCTCCAAACTGCTGACCAATTACATGTCTAACAGCTATATCTAAAATACTAACATCCATCATTACTGACAATATGTACCACTTTCCTGACGGATAACAAGATATTCCCCCGTGAACAAAAAGGTTGTTAACATGGCTCCTATGGTTGTGGAGACCAACTTTTAATCAATAAAATGGTTCTTGAGGACTGACATGAACAATGCTAGAATCTTTTTATTGCATGGATTGATTACAAAAAATATACAAAAAACTGTTCAACAACCATTCCCCCATAGCTGGATTGAGAAATTCTTGGATATGAATAAAATTTCTCCATTTACTGGTATTTTTATGTTGAATAGCATAAAGCAATGGGTAAGAACTCTTATCATCATCATTGTTCGACTGTGGTCGAGACAATGGAATTTACTATGTTATGCCAGACTTCATGGTCCATCATGGCATTATGGAGGTCCTGTTGCTGGATGCCTGTATCCCTGGAGATTACACCAGGGTAGGAGAGTGTGTGCCCTCTGGTATTGTGAGTAGATGGCTTCCAGAGGAGAAGAGTAGAAATTACCTCGTTTTCAGCTCTACAACAATGTCCAGCAAACTGGACTCTTCTCCCTTTCACAAGATGATACAGGTAGTAGTTTCCTATATATTTGTACTTTGGTTGGATGACGCTTCCACAAGAGATTTTGAGCTCTCATAAGGAGGCGAGTGTAAGTTCCATCCAACCGCCTCTCAAGCTTCTTTGATAACGTCCAGGTTTCTGAGCCATATAGTAGAATTGGTTTGACTGTGGCTTTGAAGATTTTAAGTTTGAAATCTCTACTTAGATTTGATGACCAGATCTTATGTATATCATTACAGGCTGACCAGGCCATACCCTTTCTAGTTAGAAAATATTTTTCAGATGATGATATGTATGACAAGTTCTATGAACACTGGTGATGCAGATGTAAACTGCAGCATCTCTCAAAGTGATTCTCTGTTACCATTACTCTTTTGAATGAGTTCTTTCTCTCCTAAGTAATCTGCTGATTAACCAATCATTGACAGGTCACATTTGTATCAAGAATCACTGGGGCCTTACTGATTTTAAATCCTTGATGTCGGTAGACTTGTCTATCTCTATATTGTTTGTTTTTAGGAGTTTTTCACTTGAAGAATGTGGCTTTAGCACATTTATCAAAGTTTAGGGGTATGTGAAAGGGATGGGCATCCAGCAAAAAAAAAAAAACCCAAAAAGACCGGAAAGAATATTATTGTAGGACTAGAGCTACCCAAAAGAATAAACAGGATTGATACAATCAATATCTTAGCTGTTGTGACCTTCAGCATAAAATGCAGCATAAAAGGGGCCATCTGTGGGATCAATAAAATTGATAATTACACATGGTCCTCACAGTGCATCACTTATATAACTGAAAAGCAAATGTAGAAAGACTATACATCCTAGAAAAGGGTGGAGGACATGGACTGATGCAGCTGCAACTGTCTCTAAAGCTAGCAACCAAAGAGGGAGAGACCTGTTTAAAGAACGCCAGTGGCTGGATACTTAAACTTGTCTGCAAATTATGAAAGTTCATAAAGAGAGTTCTCAGTATGAGAAGAAACAAAGAAGTATGCAAAGAAATTAAAAATGAACGAGACTGAGGAGAGACTTAATGAAAGAGATTAATGAAAGAGAAGAAGCAACTGTGATAAAGGAAACTGATAAAAACACAAACCAAACCAAATGGATTCTCAGAGCTGCAAAATAGATGAAGTAAGGCATTGCTTGACAAATATCCTACAAGGACCAGTGATCCTTGATACAAATATGACCCACTCAGGATCTGTGTCTGCCCACCACAAACTGCCAAGAAAGGATCATAAAAATGGTGCTGATCCTGCCTGCCAGACTATCATCCACCCCGAAAATTTCAGGCCTTGTGCCTATAGCAGAAAGGATTATCATTACTATTTTCATTATTATTATTATTATTATTATTATTATTATTTGTGTGTGTGTGTGTGTGTGTGTGTGTGTGTGTGTGAGAGAGAGAGAGAGAGAGAGAGAGCAGTACGTTATCAAAGTGATGCTGGGGTACAAATATATGAAGCCCAATATCTTGACTACCCATCTGATAAGGGTACACCAAGCACATGCATCACAACCATATGTACACGACATGGTGATCCAATATCATGATAAATAGTTTAAGTATCCAGCCACTGGCGTTCTTTAGACAGGTCTCTCCCTCTTTGGTTGCTAGCTTTAGAGACAGTTGCAGCTGCATCAGTCCATGTCCTCCACCCTTTTCTAGGATGTACACTCTATCTACATTTGCCTTTCAGTTATATAAGTGATGCACTGTGAGGACCTTGCAAGTAGGACCTAGTTAGAATTTTCTAACTCAAGCTGAACTCTGCTCCACAGCAGAAGTGTTAAGGCTGCTCTCCCCGATGAAGAGGGGTGGCCTGCAAGGGTCCTGTGCTGGTGTTATGTAAACAGCACTTATGCTGGTCCTGTGTAAAAGCAACTGTGCAGTGCCACATTACGAGAACCCAACACACACTGTAAAGTGGTTGGCATTAGGAAAGGCCCTTAGCTGTTGAAAAACCAAGCCAAATCAGACAAGAACCTGGTGTAGCCCCTCCAGCTTGCCAGCTCTGGTCAATCTGTCCAACCCATGCCAGCATGGAAAACAGATGTTAAATGATTATCATTATCATTATTATAATTATTCATTGTTTAACATCCGCTTTTCCTGCTGGCATGGGTTGGATGGTTTGACTGAGGGCTGGTGAGCCAGAGGCTGCACCAGGCTCAATCTCATCTGACAAAGTTTCTGCAGCTGGATGCCCTTCCTAATGCCAACCACTCCGAGAGTGTAATAATAAGGTGGTGAGCTGGCAGAATCATTAGCACGCTGATGACATTTTGTCCATTTTTATGTTCTGAGTTCAAATTGTGCTGAGGTCAACGTTGCTTTTTATCTTTTCAGGGTCGATAAAATAAGTACCAGCCGAGCATCAGGGTTGATGTAATCAACTTATCCTGCCCGCCTGAAATTGCTGGCCTTGTGCCAAACTTTGCAATCATCATCATCATCATCATCATCATCATTATTATTATTATTATTTTTGGTATCGATATTATTTGTATTTTCAGTCTTTATCTAATTTGTCTGAGTGGTGTCCCTCTTACCCATCACCCTTGAGGCAAATAAATGAATTCTTATCCTCCTCCTCCTACGACTAAATATTAATATTTTTGTTTTTTATTTGCCCAGAAGGCAATGGATGGATTCCGAATGCAATTTACATTATCATAAAGTAAAAATAAACAAACCAAAAAAAGAAAAAAAACAATAGCAAAACCAACAACAAAAAAAAACCCTGCATCAGTCTTTAATAGAAGCAGTTTTATTTATATTTTTTTTATTTTTATAGAATTATTTTTTTTGTTATTTCATTATTTTATTTTTATTCTTATTTCTTTATTCGTGCCAAGTTAATAGAATAATGTGAGATTAAAGCACATTAAGGCAGACAATAGAAAATATGGTCATGTAGAAAAACAGGAATTGTAATATAGGTTTGTTGCATGTTTTAACAGAGTTTCCAGCTTCACTTCCACAGTTTAACAGTAGCAGCAGCAGCAGTAGTAGTACTAGTAGTAGTAGTAATACTAGCAGTAGTATTTGTATTAAATAGTTGTAGCAGCAATTCTAATAACAGTAGTAGTGGTAATTGTTGCAGTTATGATATTATTATTATTATTATTACTATTATTATTATCATCATCATCATTATTATCATTATTAGCATTATTATTATTATTATTGAGTGAGAGAGCAGTGCATGCCATTTTATTATTATTATTATTATTATTCAGTAGTTTTATTTTTATAGCGTGCTTTCACTTCACTACCGAGCGCAGCTCTGTGTGCCTTGGGTATGTGCTGTGATTTGTTGTGATGCTCTGATGGTTATTGTATGGAAAGCGTTCTGCGTAGGATGTGTGCAGTGCCTAGTAGTGCAATTTTCTGTATGTTTTTGTTATGTATTTGTCTGAATATTTTTTATCATGCCTAATGCACCTACTATGATAGGAATTGTTTCTGTTTTTAGATTCCACATTCTGGTTACCTCTATTTCCAGGTCTTTGTATTTTGAGAGTTTCTCCATTTCTTTTAGAGACACGTTGTCATCAGCCGGTATTGATACATCAATTAGAAAGCATTTTTTTTCTTCATGATCTTTGACAACTATATCTGGTCTGTTGGCCTTAATTTCTCTATCTGTGTGTATCGGCATATCCCAGAGTATGGTTGCTTTCTCGTTTTCTGTGACCTTTTCTGGTGTGTGCCTATACCATCTTTTTTCTGTTGTTATTCCATAATGTTGGCATAGCTTCCAATGTATGTAGATTCCAACTCTGTCATGTCTGTGAATATATTCCTTCTTAGCCAGGACTGGGCAGCTAGAGATAATATGATTTATTGTTTCTTGTCCATCTCCACATATTCTGCAGTTACTTGTTATATTTCTTTTCATTACATGTTTTTGGTAATTTCTGGTGGGGAGGCTTTGGTCTTGTGCTGCAATTAAAAATCCCTCTGTTTCTGCTTTGAGTCCTGAGCTTCTCAACCATTGCTGCGATTTTTCTTTGTCTATTTCTTTTGCGTTTAGTTTAGTGCAGTATTTACCATGAAGGGGCTTTTCTTGCCATCGTTTTATCATGGTTCGTTGCTGTTCGATTTTTAGTTTGGATTTCATTTGTTTTATAGATTTTCTTCTTCTTCTTCTTCTTCTTCTTCTTCTTCTTCTTCATATTTATTAGGTGGTATGATTTCTTGTTTGTATTTGTCAGCTTCCTTAAATACTGAGAACAGTTTTTTGTTTTGCTCGTGTTTTGCCGCTATTTGTATCAGTTTTCCTTCCTTCTGAAGTAGATATTTTTGCAGTCCTATGGTGGTCATTTTATAGTAGTTTTCCAGTTGTATAAGGCCTCTACCACCTTCTATAGGTTGTATATATAGTCTTTCTATGTCAGATTTTGGGTGATGCATCCTAGATCCTGTCATTATTTTTCTTGTTTTCCTATCTATTTTGGTCAGTTCATTTAGTGTCCAGTTAAGGATATTGTAGCTGTAACTTATAACTGGGACAGCTAAAGTGTTAATACCTATTATCTTGTTTTTAGCATTGAGCTCTGTTTTTAGTATTGATCTAACTCGTCTATAATATTCTTTTTTTATTTTCTCTTTCATTTGTGTGTGTTGTGTCTTATCTAGTTCATGGATTCCTAAGTATTTGTAAGTTTGGCTTTGGTCTAATTCTTTTATTTCATTGGTTTTATCTAGTGTGATGTTGCTACTCTTAACTAGTTTTCCTCTTTTCAGGGTTACTTTGGCGCATTTTTCTAATCCAAATTTCATATCTATTTTTTTGGTAAATCCATGAACTGTCTTTAATAGTGTTTCCAGCTGTTTGTCATTTGCAGCGTATGGTTTTAGGTCATCTATATATAAAAGGTGGCTGATTGTTTTGCCGTAACATTTATATCTGCATCCAGTTCTATTTAGCATATCAGATAGGGGTGACAGTGCCAAGCAGAAATGGAGTGGAGAGAGCGTGTCTCCCTGGAATATTCCTCTTCTAATGGGGATGTCTTTGGTTTTCATGAGTCCCTCTTTTGTTTGGAGCTGTAGCACTGTTTGCCATTTATTCATAGAGTGCCCTATGAATTTTATGATTGTTGGTGCTACTTTGTTAATGGCTAGTGTTTCGAGGATCCATGTGTGGGGGATGCTATCAAACGCCTTTTTGTAGTCGATCCAGGCCATACTGAGGCCTTTCTTCTTTCTGTGGCTATCTTCAGTTATAGCTTTATTAATCATTAGTTGATCTTTACAGCCATATGAGCCTTTGCGGCATCCTTTCTGCTCTTCTGGGAACAGTTTGTTTTCGTCCAGGTGCTTGTTCAACCTTTGCGATATTACTGCAGTAAATGCCTTGAACATTGTAGGGAGACAGGTTATTGGTCTGTAGTTTTCTGGTTTTGCTGTCTCATTTGATTTGGGAATTAAGATGGTTTTCCCCTTTGTGAGCCATTCAGGCATTGTCTCTGGCTCTGCTAGTATGTTGTTAAAGTTTTCAGCCAGCTTTTTGTGCATTCCTGTTAGATATTTCAACCAGAAGTTGGGGATCTTGTCATGCCCAGGTGCCTTCCAGTTGCTTAGTCTTTGCAGTGCCTGGGTGACCTCTTCAGTTGTTATGGGGGTCCAAAGTTGCTCAGATGCTGAGTTTGTTGTTTTAATACTCCTTTTTTTTGGTTGTTCGTTCGCCGACCATATTTTTCTCCAGAATTCTTCCACTTCTTCTGCCGTTGGTGCTGCAGTGATTTCTATTTTATTTTTGCCAAGTTCTTGGTAGAACTTTTTGGGGTTGGAGTTGAACTTTTTGTTCTGTTCGAAGAAGCGATGGCGTTTCTCGTACCGGCGGATCCTTTGTGCTTTGGCAAGGTTATCTTGCTTTAGCTTTTCTTTTATCTCAGGTAAATCTTTTTCTGTGGTATTATATTTACGGAGTATTTTTGTTTTCTTTTTGTTGCTCAGTAGCGTTGATTGTCTACTGATTTCATTAAGAATCGACAAATCTTTTCTCATTTTTTGTATTTTGTTTCGGATGTTATTTATCCACAGGGTTTGTTTGGGTGGTGGTACTCCTGTTTGAATGAGTTTGAGTGATTATCCAGCTTCTTTTGTGGCTGCAGCGTATACTAAGTTATTTAGCTCAGTGATATTGCTTTTTGTTTCAGTGGCTATTAGTTCCATGACGGCTAGGTTTATGCTGTTTATAATTGGTGTTGTTGTTTCGTCTATTTTGATTTTTGGGAGATATGGTCGGTGGTCCATTTTGAGCTCTGTGGTTTTCAGTTCTTTGATTATTTTACTTTTTATATTATCATAATCATTAGGCTCCCCTTCGTTGTTTACATCGTGTTTGTTGGGAATGTTTCGTTTGTCTTCATGTTTTACTATTTCAGTGTTTATATTATTGGGCATTGTTGTGTGGCTTCTATCTACATTTTCCTGGTGTATTTTTTCTTTTAGATGTTCTATTTCTATTTCTGATATTTTTTTTGCGTTGAGAATGTATCTTCGTACGTTAGCTAATTTATTAGGGTTCATTGCTGTATCCAAGTCTATATTTATGTTGTTTTCCTTCCATATTTTATATGTATGTGTTGTTGTGTTTTCATTTTTTGGGTAGAGCACTGCTGTGAAGTAAGCGTGTAAGATAGAAATGTATTCCTCACGTGTCCATTTATGTCTTTTGGGTTTTATTTGCGGGACATGAGGAACAACGTCCGGCCCATTATTTTGATGGTCGTCATTTTCGTAGGGTACCGGTCCGTTTATTTCTGTTGTCACATTATTTCGCATGTGTAGTTTTTCGTACATTTTTCATTGTAAGTTTAAAGTACGTACCGCTCGATTGTTATTCTTGGGTTGAATAATATCGGTGGCATTTAATTTCTTCGTAGTTCCTTTGTACATGGTGTTTTGGGTCGGGGATGATCTGGTGTTGATGGATCATAATTTTTCCACGCATGTTTACATGTGTTGTGTTAGAGGTGGAGACGATATCGAGTCAAAATACATCATTTCGTTTCAAAAATAGTAATAAATTTCAGTTAGTATTACTTACTCGGATACAGTCCAATCCTTTGTTAGTAAATCTTTGGCTCCATACGATGTCCTTGTTTACGATGTGTGTGGATAGATTTCGGAGCTCTGTTTTTTCCTTCTTACATCTTAAACGTCCCCCGGTGTTCTCCTTATTATTATTATTATTATTATTATTATTATTATTATTATTATTATTATTATTATTATTATTTTTATTATTATCATTAGCAGTAGTTTAAGGTGGTGAGCTGGCTGAAACGTTAGCATGCCAGGTGAAATGCTTAGCGGTATTTCGTCTGCTGTTACGTTCTGAGTTCAAATTCCGCCAAGGTCGACTTTGTCTTTCATCCTTTCGGGGTCAATAAATTAAGTACCAGTTGTATACTGGGGTTGATCTAATCAACTGGCTCCTTCCCACAAAATTTCGGGCCTTGTTCCTAGAGTAGAAAAGAATCGTTTGCACACTGGGTGGAATGCTTAGCGGTATTTCGTCTGTCTTTACGTTCTGAGTTCAAATTCCATCGAGGTCAACTTTGCCTTTCATCCTTTCGGGGTCAATTAAATAAGTACCAGTTATGCACTAGGGTCAATCTAATCAACTTAATCCCTTTGTCTGTCCTTGTTTGTCTCCTCTATGTTTAGCTCCCTGGGGGCAATAAAGAAATAAATTATTATTATTAAGGCAGTGAGCTGGCAGAATTGTTAGCACGCTGGATGAAATGCTCAGCGGTATTTCACCTGCAGCTATGTTCTGAGTTCAAATTCCGCTGAGGTCGAATTTGTCTTTTATCCTTTTGGGTTTGATAAATTAAGTTCTAGTTGAACATTGGGGGTCGATGTAATCGACTCATCCCCTCCCCAAACCTGCTGCCCTTGTGGCAAAATTTGAAACCATTATTATTATTATTATTGTTATCATTATTATTATTATTAAGGTGGCGAGTTGGCAGAATCGTTAGCACGCTGGACGAAATGCTTAGCAGTATTTCGCCTAGCTCTACATTCTGAGTTCAAATTCCCCCGAGGTTGACTTTGCCTTTCATTCCTTTGGGGTCGATAAATTAAGTACCAGTTATGCACTGGGGTCGATATAATCAAGTTAACCCTTCTCCCAAAATTACTGCCCTTGTGGCAAAATTTGAAACCATTGTTATTATTATTGAGTGAGAGAGCAGTGCATGCCATCAAAGTGACACAGGGAAAGAATTATACAAAGCCCAGTATACCCATCATGACTACCTGTCTGATAAGCGTACACCAGGCACATGCATCACAACCATATGTGCATGACATAGTGATCTCATTTAAAGATAAACAGTGCATGACCTTACAGGTAGGGGCCCAGTTAGAATTTTCTTCAGGTTGTGTAGCCCATCCTGCTCAAAAGGTCCCTGAATAAGGTTTATTTAGGAATGATGAATGGTTGTTGTTGTTGTTGTTGTTCTGCTACTTCTTATTAGCAGCAGTAGTTGTAGCATTAGTAGTTGTATTAGTAATAGTAGTAGTAGTAGTAGAAGTAGTAGTAGTAGTAGTAGCAGTAGTAGTAGTAGTAATAGTAGCAGTAGTAGTAGAAGTAGTAGTAGCAGTAGTAGTAGAAGTAGTAGTAGTAGTAATAGTAGTAGAAGCAGCAGTTGTAGTAGAAGTAGTAGTAGTAATAGTAGTAGTAGTAGTAGAAGCAGCAGCAGCAGCAGCTGTAGCAGTAGTAGTAGTAATAGTAGTAGTAGCAGTAGTTGTAGAAGTAGTAGTAGTAATAGTAGTAGTAGTAGTAGTAATAGCAGTAGTAGTTATAGTTCTGACTGTTGTAGAAGGGTGGTGACAGTGGTAGTGTTAGTTGTGGTGGTGGTTGAGACGATGGTTTGGTGGTAGTGGTGGTGGTGTTGTCGCAGTAACAATACTTAAACAGTATGGTGGAAATGTTAGTCGTGATGGTGGTTGTGGTTGCTATAGTAATGGTATAAAGATTCTGGCTGTAGTTTGATGGAAATAGTTACAGTAGCCATAAAGTGGTAGTTTAGACTAAAGTAGAGTGGTGGTTATCGTTATTGTAGTATAGGTTCTAGTCTCATCTGTTGTACAGTAATGTCTTTACGAGGGGGTGGGGCTGGAAAGTTCCTGGCTTTGGGCAAAAGAAAATAGGGGAGGGTCAGTTATGATCTTGGAGTAAAGGTTGTTTACCAACATAACATGGCAGTCATGGTTTAGGACGAATGTTGCTGTAATTTAGCCCCAGGAGACATCGTCTCCAGCTGGCTATACGACACGATCTGTGTCCTTATATTTTTGAACAAGGGAATCTAGCACCCCCACTCAGCTATTGTTTTGAGCTGAGTTGGGGCTGGCAAACAATCTTTCCTCCAAAGTACTGTTGCTGAATGTCCCTCGTTGTGAGGTTTAAAAATAGTAATTTTCTAATTATGATTTATCAAACATTTCCCCTTCTCAGATTCACACAGTTATTGTTGTGGTCCTTTGGTTTTTCTAAGCCCTGTAAAAGAACTTGGAAGGTTGGGTCTCCAGCCAGGCCTTTCGGGATTCCCTTAAAGCCAGGAACTTTTCAACATCCTCATAGATTACACAAAACTGCAGTAGTGGTTGCTGTGGTGGAAGAGAAGCTGATCAAGCACAGGTATTGAACCTGGAACAGAGGATCTACAGCACATACTCCTGTGAAGGCTCGTGGTTTAGTGGTTAGGGTGTTGGACTCATGATTATAAGATTGTGGCTTCAATTCCTGATTGTAAGATTGTGGTTTCAATTTATGCATTGTGTTCTTGAGCAAGACACTTCATTTCACATTGCTCCAGTCCACTCAGCTGGTCAAAATGAGTGACCCTGCAAGGGACTGGTGTCCCATCCAGGTGGGGAAGATACATGCCATGAAATTGGCTCATATGACTCCGGTATAACTTGAGAAGGTAAGCTTTACAGTTAGGCACTTTTAAGATCCTCTCCCATCTGCACTGTCTTCATTTTGAAAAAAAGGAAATCTCACTTGGTTGACCCTCCTCCTGATGACGATGACGACGATGATGATGATTGTCATCGTCATCATCATCATCATCATCATCATTGTTGTCACCATCACCTAACATGTTTCCCATGCTGGTATGAGTTAGATCAGTGGTTCTCAACAAGGGTCCATAGCGACCCTTGGTGGGTGGGGTGGGGCAGCCCATGTCAAATTTTGTTGCTAAAATTTTGGAGCCGTAAAATTATTTTTACTTCTACAATACACAAAACATTTCAACAATTCTGTTTTTTATAAAATTCCTAAGAATATTTTTAATTATAAAAACATAACAAGAAGATTCCTTAAACATTGAATGGCTTTAGCGGTCTAGTTGAGCAAAACAGGAATCAAAGGGGTCCATAGACAAAAAGGAGTCAAGGACTACTGGGTTGGCAAGACCTGGAAACCCACAGGGTTGCCTTGAGTTCCACTGTCTGATTTGGGATGGTTTCTACAGCTGGGTGTGTCCTTCCTGATGCTAATCACTCTACAGACTGCACTTGGTGCTTTTATGTGGCACCTGCACTAGTGAGGTTGCCAAGTACATGGAAGAACTAGAAAAAGGTAAAAAAAAAGGGGGGGGGGCAAAGGAAAGTGGTGGGGAAAGGGAAAAGACCCTTGACTGAATGGGGTAGGTTTAGGGGCATTTGAGAAGGGGTGGGGAGGTTGCTATTGTTTAGATCACTTTAACTCTTTGTTAACATTTATATGGAGATATACTACGGTCGGTCGGTGGGTCTTTTTCCATTTATTTTAGAAGCAATAAAGAATATATCAAAATGTCTTTTGTCATTGTTTAATTTGGTGTTTGGAACATGAAATTTTGGAGGGAGGTTTTAATTTAGATAAACTTTAAAACAGGAAGCTCGTAACTTAGGAACAGAGGCAGTTACAATGGGTCCGTGTCAAAAAAAAAAAAGAAAAAAAGGGGGCCCATTTCCTCTTCAGGCAAATTTTATCTGCTAATTGCATGGGAAATATCAGTAAACCAAAGTTTTTCAACAATCCCTTTCTTCTAGAGCAAACTAATAAAAAAACAAACAAACAAAAATATCATGTTTCCTGTCAACATCTCTTGACATCTGTCAAGCCCCCCCCCCACACATACACACACACACATGCACACACACACACACACACACACACAACATGTTTTCTTTTGTGAGAAATATAAAGAAGCTTCTTAAAACCTTCCACTAAGTGTAATGCTATCATGAAATTTTATCCATAGCACTATGATGAGAGCTAATCCATAGAACTTCTATGAGAGTTAATCCACAGTACTATTATGCGAGCTAATCCATTGCACTATTATGAGAACTAACCCATAAAATTATTATGAGAGCTAATCCATAACCATACTATGAGGACTAATCCATAGCAGCACTACTATGAGAGATAAATCATAGCTGTACTATGAGAGCTAATTTGTAGTGTTGCTATGGGAAATAATCTGTAACACTACTATGGGAGATAATCCATAGCACTATTATAAGATATATATTTCTTTACTGCCCACAAGAGGCTAAACATAGAGGGGACAAACAAGGACAAAGGGATTAAGTCGATTACATCGACCCCAGTGTGAAACTGGTACTTTATTTATTGACCCCGAAAAGATGAAAGGCAAAGTTGACCTCGGCGGAATTTGAACTCAGAACGTAGCGGCAGACGAAATACCGTTAAGCATTTTGCCTGGCATGCTAACGTTTCTGCCAGCTCGCCTATTATAAGATATAGATGATAGAATTACTATGAAAGCTAATCTGATGTTAGACTGGTCCTTCCCAATCTTTTCACCACCAAGGTTTACTCAGCCATCACTCACAAGTCAGTGTGATAGATGTAGCATGCTTTTGGGAATTGTTTTGTGCTTCTGTTTTTGTTGTGATAAACAGACAGATATACTCTCTCAGTCCTTCCATCCTTGCCCCAGAGGAATATCAAGGACATGGCAGGCTGTCCCATCATGCGTCCAGTATTCCTTTCGGCTGAGTAGACTGCAGCTCAACGGGGAGTAAAAAAACCAAACCATTCTGTCTGATTCAGGAATTGAACCCAAGACACACAGTGTGTCTAGGGTTACATTATTCAATGAGTTTCTTTCTTTCTTGATGATGATGTGATGATGATGATGATGACAGATACAATCTCTAATGTCATGGATGGTGACAATGATGCTGCTGTCGCTGATGATAATGATGAGAATGAGGATGATGACAAAGATGATGATGATGATGATGATGACGACGATGACGATGATGATGATGACGACGATGACAATGATGATGATGATGACGATGATGATGATAATGATGTAAAATATGTTTACAGAATTAAAAAACAAGTAAAACCCAAACAGAAAATAAAAGACAAGAGAAAAGGCTGCCCCACCCTCCACATACGCACACACACACACACACACACACACACACACACACACACACACACCAAAGCCAAAGAAAAGTAATGGCACATACCTCTGAAGTCTTCTGTTCTTTGAAATAATGTTTAATGGATGGATTCCTGGCAATGTTATGAAGGATGCTGAGTGAAGCTTTGATGATGTAATGAACATTCTGGAAAAAGAAAGAAAAATGGAATCTTTGACTTGTTTTAAGAGGTTTGACATTTTCTAAGGAACCATTCTGTGTCTTTACATGTGTGCAAAAGACTCTCAAAGATTCGGCTCCAAACTTTGACATACAAGAAAGAATGAAGATAAAGAATTCCTCAAATCTTCAGGAGCCTTTCAGCTGTGCTTTTGACATTCAACCTTTTCATTACCCTATTTCTGTTGAGGAACTCTGCTTTTATTACAAGTAATTTTCGAAAATAATGAAGGATTTAACTTTGCCATAATTAACCCTTCTGTTATATTTCTATTGAAATTCCTCTGCTTTGGTTTCAAGTAATTCTGAAAATAATGAATTTTGAAAAAAAAGGAAAAAAACATTGCCATTGTCATCAAATTTCTGTTGAAGAACGCAGCTTTTGTAACGAGTAATTTTAAAAATAATTCTTTGCTTTAATTCTTTTACTTGTTTCAGTCATTTGACTGCGGCCATGCTGGAGCAACACCTTTAGTGGAACAAATCAACCCCAGGATTTATTCTTTGTAAGCCTGGCACTTATTCTATCGGACTCTTTTGCTGAACTACTGCTAAGTAACGGGGATGTAAACACACCAAACACTGGTTGTCAAGTGATGGTGGGGGGGGGACACAAACACAGACATAAAGACTCACAAACATATATACATACATATATATATATATATCATCATCGTTTAATGTTCGCTTTCCATGCTGGCATGGGTTGGACGATTTGACTGAGGTCTGGCGAACCAGAAGGCTGCACCAGACTCCAATCTGATCTGTGCCAGTAAGGCGACGCGGATAACGATCCCGCTTGAATGGTGTATTTTATGTGCCATCGGCACAGAGGCCGGCTTGTTGCTCTGGCAACAGTCACACTCATATGGTACTCTTAGCGCTCCACTAGCACGGATGCCAGTCATTGAATTTGATTTCGATTTTGATTTCACTTGCCTCAACAGGTCTTCACAAGCAGAGTTTAGTGTCCAACGAAGGAAAGTTATGCAGTGGTGCTTTTCCCTGGCATGAACCCAAACTGCGTCTCATCTATATATGGCAGGCTTCTTTCAGTTTCCATCTACCAAATCCACTCACAATACTTTGGTCAGTCAAAGGCAATAGCAGAAGACACTTTCGCAAGGTGCCATGCAGTGGTACTGAACACAGAACCATGTGGTTGGGAAGCAAGCTTCCTACCACACACCCACACCTGCACCTATAATGAAGAATTTTTGTAGAATATCTTTGTAATAAGCTAATGTTTGGAACACAAATCAGCAGAACCTTTTGATGGAAACTTTAATTTAAATCATTTTCTAAAAAAGTAAGTTTGTAGAACCAGGGATGGTCACAAATGAGCTGCTTATGAAAAAGATTAAGGGCGTACAATTATAAAAGTGCTTTGTAAAATATTTACCAAACTTTACTACAGTTTTTTATTCTGACACTTTTAAAAGGTACTTTGATAGTTTTTCTTTCTTGTACCTCAGATCAGCCATTTGTAAAAGACTGCAACCAGACTAGATCAGCTTTTTATAACTTGTTGATCCACCAGTTATCAGAATTGAACTGGCATAAAAATGGATCAAAACAATACCGGATTCTTGGAAATCCTTAGAGATGTGAAATGGCTGAAAACGAGTAAAAGAATAAAGGAAAGAAAAGAATGTGTGTGTGTGTGTGTATGTGTGTGTGTGTGTGTTTGTGTGTATATGTGTGTGTATGTGTGTGTCTGTATGTGTGTGTGTGTATGTGTGTGTATGTGTGTGTATATGTGTGTGTGTGTGTGTATGTGTGTGTGTGTGTGTATATGTGTGTTTGTGTATGTGTGTGTGTATGTGTGTGTATGTGTGTATGTGTGTGTGCCAGTGTTTCTTTGTCTTGACACTGAGTGACAGTTGCAAATGAATGTCATATATGTTTGGCCCTGGAGGGGAAATATTACCTTACTTGGAAACAGGTGAGGGTTAGCAACAGGAAGGGCATCCAGCTGTAGAAAAGCTGTCTTGGTTATAAATTCTGTTTTACCCATGCAAGCATGGGAAAGTGGATCTTATAACAATGATGGTGGTAATTATATATTATATTCAATATATAGGTAAATTTATATCTATCCATACATCTATCTGTCTTTCTGTTTATTTATCTCTGTCTGTCTGTCTGCCTATCTGTCTGTCTGTTTGTCTATCTATCTATCTATCTATCTGTCTATCTGTCTATCTATCTATCTGTCTGTCTATCTATCTATCTATCTATCTATCTATCTATCTATCTATCTATCTATCTGTCTATCTGTCTATCTATCTATCTGTCTGTCTATCTATCTATCTATCTATCTATCTATCTATCTATCTGTCTATCTGTCTATCTATCTATCTGTCTGTCTATCTATCTATCTATCTATCTATCTATCTATTTATCTATCTGTCTATCTATCTGCCCCTCTCTCTCTCTCTCTCACTATATATATATATATATATATATATATATATATATATATATATATATATGAGTAAGAAAACAGCAACACTCAATATATTTCTAGTAAAGAGCTATTAGTGGAACAGGAAAGTTTAGTGCCTCGTTGTCCATGCAACCACATTGCACATCCATTGGAGCATGCTAGTTTCATTTCTTTCTCATCTTCCCAAGTCCTCTCTACTCACTCTCCATGTCTCACTACCATGCAGCATTGCAATTCATACACAAGCATCATACAATCTATTTTTCACTCTGAATGAGCTCACCGAACTTTCTCCAAACAATACTTTCAGAACATCCACCCCCATTGCTAATTAAGGTAACCTAGGAAACAAGCTATCTACAACCTATAGGGATACCCCTGGGTATCTGAGGAAGTTTATTTACCGTATGTATGTATGTATGTATGTATGTATGTATGTATAATGTATGTATGTATAATGTATGTATGTATGTATGTATGTATGTATGTATGTATGTATGTATGTATGTATGAAATCAAAGCTGCAATTTAAGAACTGTGTCAAGTCCTCATTAAAGGCCTGTGATATGCAGGAGACTGACTGGAGAGTAATGCCTGTCATCGCCACAGATGGAGGAAGCAGGTTAAGGAGGGGTCGACACTTTTGAGAGAGCACGTATTCTGCATGAAGAACTTAAGCGTGTTGCTCGAAAGTGCACTGCTTGTGTAGTGAATGCAGGAAAGCTTGGTTTGCAATGTTTGCAGTTGTGTATGCTTGTCAAGAGCAGGGCTCATTAGCCACCAGCAGAGCCTCAAATGCAAAATATTAGTCCTAGAGCGCACAATGTTCCTGATGGTCAGCAATGGTCTTCCTCGGCCACGAGTGGACAGCCATCATCATGTATATGTGTATGGATATCCTTATGGATGTGTGCATGTATGTACAGATGTACATATGTATATGTGTATGTATGCAAACATGCATATATGTGTGTGTGTGTGTGTGTGTGTGTGTAAGTATGAATGTACATATGTATGTAGGTATATATGTATGCATGACTGTAAGTATGTGTGCACATATGTATGCTAATATGTGACACACATATAAATATACATGCGTGTGTATGTGTGTGTGCATATATGTGTGTTTGTACAGCTTCCTTAGAGTTTTTGTCAACCAAGTTCAGTGTCAAAGCTTTGCTCAGAGTGGGGTTACAGAAGAAGACAACTTACCCAAGGTACCCCACGGTGGAATGGAACCCAAAACTATGTAATCATGAAGTAAACTTCTTAACCAAAAGGCCATACTCAGAGATTAAATAAACTTATTTAATTATCCTTAATTTCTTTATAACTAATTGAATGATAAATAAATAAAGAGATCTGCTGAAGCCAGGTTTTTGCTGTTCTGATTCTCAGTACTCAGTTACCAAAAGTTAAACAAACTGAGAGATTTTAATTAGAGTTGTTTAATTGTTCTACTTTTTTTTGGCACTAATTGGATGAGAAATAAATCTGTGACTGTAGCGGAAACCAAATTATTGCTGCTAACTTCCTCGGTATTCAGCCTGCTAAATTCAAATATTTTCGTCAGGGGACATAAGTGCAGTACTGATGACAGGATGTGAACTGGTGACCTCTTAGTCAACAGAAAAGATTTATTATAATTAAACAAATGGAAAAAAAAAACCCAAAATAAAAAAGTAAGACTAAAACTCCATCAACAATTCTAGTCTGGCTGGATAAGTGCCATTTAATGCAATTTTAACATTGCCAAACTATTGACTGTGTTTACACAATGAATAAGAGAGGATTTTTTTCTGTCAATATTGATGAATTTGTATCGAATTACTTAGAAATTGCCAAGTCTACAGGGGTTTCGTAATGCACACAACAAAATGAGGGCCTGTTAGTTATTTGGTTTAAGTGCATATGTGAAATTTCAGCCTGGAAATGATATTGGTTTGGTCCTAATCAGTATGGCATAACTTTGGAAATTCTTCAAGACAAGTTCTGTTCTATAGCAAATGTGACAAAATGATTTCCAACAGAAATCCAGTTGGGAAAATGGGTTCAAGTTTAGTTTTGGAGGTCATATGAAGGGTCTTCTGTTTATTAGTTGTTCTGCTTTAGTTATGGTTCTCAGTTGCTGAGTGGGTAGAGAATAATAAAATGATGATGATGATAAGAGGAAAAGAAGGAGTATAGTGGTGATGATGATGAGAGTGATGATGATTTATATATCTGCATTCCATATCTGAGGCTCTGATGAAGATATAAGATGTTTCTTAAGCACTCAATTATGAGTCTACTACATCTTACTGCAGAAACAGCTGTAAGCTAATGCAGTTGACAAGATAATCACTTATTCTTTTGTCATCTCATTTTCTTACATACATGCATATATATATATATATATATAATATATATATAATAAAATAAATATAAGAGAGTGGTCACTATATGGCTCACTCTCTTATATTTATTTTGTAAAAATATTATAATATATTATAAAATATTATAATAATCCAGGTTTCTCGGAGCACTAGGCCACTTGGTGTTGAATAGATATACTATTAAATTAGTATCTAATTCTCTCACCCTTATTAATTAATTATAATATATATATATATATATATATATATATATATATATATATATATATATTAGGGGTCATATTCTCAAGCAAATAGTCTGACATCATAGTACAAATAATTTACAAGCCAATAAAAGATGTCCTTGCAATCAGCCAATTGGTCAGAGTTAATGACCAATCATTAATGTGGACACATGCTGTGTGTGAATATGCTCTTTCTGATGGCCGATGAAAAACAAGGACTTTTGTGAGTTGCATATTTGGTACTGCATCCTTTATGGATTTTGTAAGGGTAAAATGTTTAGAGAAAACCTATGCACTGTATACACTGGTGCTGTGTGTTCAGAGATGCCAATGGAGTTTAACAAATTCAAACCAATGTTTTCACTTTTTTGGGTATTGATGAAGAAGACCAAATGTTTGATATGATTATGCAGAGAAAACAACATTTGAGGTGGATCTACATCAAAGTATTGGTGGGGATTTATCCTAGAAGCTTAATAAACTTTGGTCTATTGTGTAAGATAATCTCAAGCAGATTAGGAAAGCATAGAGAGAAGGGAAGTGGCTACCTGCGGATAAAGCAGAGTGTTAAACGATTTGCTGGCACTGGTATCACAACTACAATTTCCATTGATTGTTTTGATTGACTACAGTTTCCATCGAAATCGATCAAAAAATCAATGGAAATTGTAGTTGTGATACCAGTGCCGGTGGCACATAAAAAGATCCATCCGAATGTGTCCGTTGCCAGCGCAGCCTCGACTGGCCTCCATGCCAGTGGCACGTAAAAAGCACCAACTGATCGTGGCCATTGCCAGCCTTTCCTGGCACCTGTGCCGGTGGCATGTAAAAAGCACCCACTACACTCACGGAGTGGTTGGCATTAGGAAGGGCATCCAGCTGTAGAAACACTGCCAGATTAGACTGGAGCCTGGTTCAGCCTCCTGGCTTCCCAGACCCTGGTCAAACCATCCAACCCATGCTAGCATGGAAAACGGACATTAACCGATGATGATGATGATGAAATGAATAAACACCTTTCTTAATTGAATTGCAATAGGCAATGAGAAATGGATAATTGATGTCAAAAATAAATGTAAGAAACTGTGTTTTTTTTTTGGTGTGTAAAAAGCACCATTTGAGTGTGGTCAATGCCAGTGCTGCCTGACTGCCCCCCCCCCCCATGCCGGTAGCGTATAAAAAGCACCATTCGAACATGGTCAGTGCCAGTGCTACCTGACTGACCCCTGTGCTGGTGGCATGTAAAAGGCACCTTTTGAGCATGGTTGATGCCAGCGTCCCCTGAGTAGCTCCTGTGCCGATGGCACATAAAAAGCACCATTCGAGCATGGTTGATGCTAATGCTACCTGATTGGCTCCTGTGCTGGTGGCATATAAAAAGCACCCACTACACTTTCAGAGTGGTTGGCGTTAGGAAGGGCATCCAGCTGTAGAAACCTTGCCAGATCAGATTGGAGCTTGGTGCAGCCTCCTGGCCTGCCAGTCCTCAGTCAAACCGTCCAACCCAGCATGGAAAGTGGACATTAAACAATGATGATGAGTGGTTAGAGCATTTGGCTCATGACTTTAAGGCCATGTGTTCAATTCCCAGCAGTGCAGTGAGTCCTTGAGCAAGACACTTTATTTGACATCAGCCCAGTTCACTTAGCTGGAAAAAGTGAGTTGTCCCTTTCAAAGGTGTCATCACATTCTGTGTCATATTGAATCTCCCTGAAAATTATGTTAAGAGCACACATGTCTGTGGAGTGCTCAGCCACTTGCGCATTAATTTTGTGTGCAGGCTGTTCCATAGATCGGATTAACTGGAAACCTTGTTGTTGTAACCAATGGAGGGCCACACCAAATAAAAATCCAGTTCCAACAGCCAAGACAGATTTAAGGCCAAAGCATATTTTGCTGTGCCTTTGGTGGAATACAATAAGTTTTATCCATTATAAATTATTGAAAAGGGCAAAAAGTAGAACCACAGAAATTTATTGTCAACAACTTGAATATGTTGATCAAGTTTTTCTCTAAAAAACAACCAGCTCTATTCAACAGACGGTGAGTCATCCTACAACATAACAAACAATCCAAGGCCACCTCGTAACCCAAGGAATTCATGAGGCTGACAAGCACTTTCTCACACCCCACCATCTCCTTCATCACCAGACCGAGCGCCATCAGTTTTCATTTATGCATTTGAATATTTTACAAGTGGAATAACATTCAGAAGAAGGAATGACGTCAAAATGGTATTCCAAATGTTTTTCTCTTCTAAAGAACCTGATATTTTTTGTCTGAAGAATCAGAAAACTAGTTTTTAGGTGGGAAAATGTTATTTGCAACACATGCATACACACACATATATACACACATGCACACACATATACATACATGCATACATTTATACACACACATACATACATACACACACACATACATACATACACACACATACATACATACACACACATACATACATACACATACATACACACACACATACATACATACACACACATACATACATACATACACACATACATACACACACATACATACACAAACACATACATACACACACACACATACATACACACACATACATACATACACACACATACATACATACATACATACACACATACATACACACACATACATACACAAACACATACATACACGCACATACATACATACACACACATACATACATACACACACACACATACATACACACAAATACATACATACACACAAATACATACATACACACACATACATACATACACACAAATACATACATACACACACATACATACACACATACATACACACAAACACATACATACATCAGCTTTTAAGCTAGTATATAGCTTTTGAGCAACTTTAAAACAGCTGAATGGTCAGATCTGCAAACAGATCTCTCACTTGTTTTGAAGAATTTGTTCCAACTGCTTCCCCCAGAGTCAGATATGAATGAAGATCATATTCGTCGCAAAAAATTATGCAAACAAAATTGCCGAAAACAATCGCAGTAATGAAAACATAGAAATCCCAAATTTCAAGATAATGGGTCTGGATTCAGCTTGGAATGTTTTTAATTTACTCAGAGTTAGCCTTTAGATTATAAAGATTGTTATCCTACAAGAAAATTTGTTGCAAAAAGTTACGTAAAAAAAAAAAATCTCCGTTAACAGTTGCTGTAATGAAAACTTGGGAATCCAAAATTTCAGGATTGTGGATTCGGATTTGACCTGGAATGTTTTGAATTTATTCATGGAGTCAGCCTGATTTGAAAATGGTATAATATGTTGGGATATGGCATCTAGGAGTAAAGTTGAAAAAGTGTGACTCACTGACACACTGACATTCACATTTATTATATTATATTAAGGTGGTGAGCTGACAGAATTGTTAGCATGCTGGGCAAAATGCTTAGTGGTATTTTGTCTGCCGTTAGGTTTTGAGTTCGAATTCCACCGAGGTCGACTTTGCCTTTCATCCTTTTGGGGTCAATAAAATTACTACCAGTTATGTATTGGGGTCGATGTAATCGACTTAATCCCTTCTCCCAAAGCTTGAGGCCTTGTGCTTCCAGTAGAAAGGATTTATCAAAGTTGAAAAAGTGTGACACACTGACATTCACATTTATTATATTAGATATGCTTAATTTTGGAGAAACTTAATTTCAATTAAAGTGTATTTTATGTGTGTGTGTGTATGTAATAAAGAAAGCAAAAAATAAAACAAAAATGATAGTGTTCAGTATGTTGGTGACAGGAATTTCTGTGAAAGAGACATGATTAAACAAAGTTGTACATCATCTCCCTCCTTCTCTCACATACCCACTCTTTCTCTCTCTTTTAATTATTACTCCCACTGCCACCATTAACATTACTACTTTTAATAAGCATCATCAACTCTCCCTAAATTTCATTGTCGCTCTTTCTCTCCTCTTTTTCTTTCTCCCTTTCTCTCTGTCTGTCTTCGTTACCGCCCTCATCGTCTCTATGCCTACTATTACTCTCACTCCATCATGAGTAATAGTAGGTGTGTAATTGAATAGTGAGAGAGGGGGTGTAAGTGTGACACACTGACACACAGAAACTAGTTTTCACATTTATTATAATATATATATATATATGAACTTCTCGGGTTCAGTGTCTTCTGGGGCCAAACAATGCCTTGCGAGTGGATTTGGTAGACAAAAACTGAAAGAAGCCCATCATATATATGTGTGTGTGTGTGTGTCTGTGTGTCTGTACCTCCACAATTGCTTGACAACCAATGTTGGTGTGTTTATGCCCCTGTAACTTAGCGCTTCGGCAAAAGAGACTAATTGAATAAGTACTAGGCTTACAAATAAATCTTGAGTGTCGATTTATTTAACTAAAGGCAGTGTTCCAGCATGGCCATAGTCAAATGAGTGAAACAAATAGAAGATTGAAAGAATATACATATGGTGTAGGAATGGCTGTGTGGTAAGTAGCTTGCTTACGAACCACATGGGTCTGGATTCAGTCCCACTGTGTGGTACTTTGGGCAAGTGTCTTCTACTATAGCCTCGGGCCGACTAAAGCCTTGTGAGTGGATTTGATAGATGGAAACTGAAAGAAGCCTGTTGTATATATGTATATGTGTGTGTGTGTGTGTGTGTTTGTGTGTTTGTCTCCCCAACATTGCTTGACAACTGATGCTGGTGTGTTTATGTCCCTGTAACTTAGCGGTTCGGCAAAAAAGACCGATAGAATAAGTACTAGGCTTACAAAGAATAAGTCCTGGGGTCGATTTGCTCGACTAAAGGCAGTGCTCTAGCATGGCAACAGTCAAATGACTGAAACAAGTAAAAGAGTAAAGAGATATATATACATACACATACACATACCTATATATATATGTGTGTGTGTGTGTGTATATACACACACACACACACACGCTTATATCTTCTCTTCTTTAGTTTTTCCATTTCTAACCCAACCGTTTGGTACGAAAGCAAGGGAAATGTATCAACAGAACACTGCAAACTCAGCTAATTTTAGTTATTTGTTTTTTACTTCATTTTATTTTAGAAACCAAACCTTCAGCCCGTCTCCCACAACTATCATATCCCACCCTTCCCCACCACCATTACCACCATCCTATGAAAAAAAAAAAAAGGAAATGACAAGAAATGGGGCAAAACAAAGACACAAAATAATGATAAGACAAAGCAAACAAAAGCCGAGTTGTCCCTCAATCTATTTGCATTGTTTGTATGTTTACGTGATGTTTTGCAAGATGTGTGATGTCTGCACAGTTATGAGAATACCAAAGGAATTAGGATTTATGTTGTTGGCTTTGAAGAAATAAAAGACTAAACATTTATCTGACTAAAGATTGATGTAATCCTGTCTCTCGTAAAAGACAATAAGTAAATGGATTTCACTTGGTGTCAACGAAGACTGTTCCTTTTGTTTGATTAACCGAATTCCTGCCAGTGGAAATCTAAAGTTTCAGATTCGAGGATGTCTTTGGTCAAGGTCATCATCATCATCATCAAATGTCCTTTTTCCATGCTGGTATGGGTTGGACGGTTCAAAAGAAGCTGGCAAACTAGAGAGCAGGGTCAGGCTCCAATTGGCAAGGTTTCTATTGCTGGATGCCTTTCCTAATGCCAACCACTTTACAGAGTGCTCCACTGGGTGCCTTTTATGTGGAACCAGAATAGGTGCTTGTTATGTGACACCAGCACAGGTGCCTTTTATGAGGCACCAGCACAGGTGCTTTTTATGTGGCACCAGCACAGGTGCTTTTTATGTGGCACCAGCATGGGTGCTTTTTATGTGGCACCAGCACAGGTGCTTTTTATGTGACACCAGCATGGGTGCTTTTTATGTGGCACCAGCACAGGTGCTTTTTATGTGACACCAGTACAGGTGCTTGTTATGTGACACCAGCACAGGTGCTTTTTATGTGGCACCAGTACAGGTGCTTATGTGACACCAGCATGGGTGCTTTTTATGTGGCACCAGTACAGGTGCTTGTTATGTGACACTGGCATGAGCGCTCTTTATGTGAAACCAGTACAGATGCTTTTTATGTGACACCAGCACAGGTGCTTTTTATGTGTTTGATCATATTGTATCTATGACTTGAACATTTTCCCTCTCTCTCTCTCTCTCTCAGTGTCTTGCTATCACATACTCAGACACACATACACACACACATACGCACACATACACATACACACACACACACACATTCAAAGCCACATACACACAGACACATGCACACAGACACGCGCACACAGATACAGACACACACACACACACACACACAGACATATGCACGCAGATACACACACACACTCACATTCATGTTGACTTTCACCAGAATCTGCAATAAAAATGTTTTGTTGTTTTTCTCTCCGCTCTGTGCCAGCAGGGTGCCACCCTCTTGTTGCATCTTTTATTTCTTACTTGTTTCTGTCATTAGACTGTGGCCAGACTGGGGCAACACCTTGAAGAATTTTTACTTGAATGCATCTATCCTGATACTGTTTTTTTTTTAAAATCTCGTACTTTAAAAAAATGCCAAGTACTTTAAGCCTGGTTCTTATTCTGTCAGTCTCTTTTGCTGAACTGCTAAGTTACAGGCATGTAAATACACCAACACCAATTGTCAAGTGTTGGTGGTGTACAAACACAGACTCAAAGACACACACACACATGATGGGCTTCTTTCAGTTTCCGTTTACCAAATCCACTCACAAGGCTTTGGTTGGCCTGAGGCTAAAGTAGAAGACACTTGTCCAAGGTCCCACACAGTGGGACTGAACCCAGAACCATGTGGTTGCGAAGCAAGCTCCTTACCACACAGCCATGCCTGTGCCTATATGCATACATATACATACATACAAACATATATATATTCATATATTACTCTATGTATATTTATACATACATACATTTATGTGTGTGTGTGTATATATGGAAGCACTCAGTCAGTTACGACGACGAGGGTTCCGGTTGATCCGAATCAACGGAACAGCCTGCTCATGAAATTAACATGTAAGTGGCTGAGCACTCCACAGACACGTGTACCCTTAACATAGTTCTCGGGGATATTCAGCGTGACACAGAGAGTGACAAGGCCGGCCTTTTGAAATACAGGTACAACAGAAACAGGAAGTAAGAGTGAGAGAAAGTTGTGAAAGGGTACAGCAGGGATCACCACCATCCCCTGCCGGAGTCTCGTGGAGCTTTAGGTGTTTTCGCTCAATAAACACTCACAACGCCCGGTCTGGGAATCAAAACCGCGATCCTATGACCGCGAGTCCGCTGCCCTAACCACTGGGCCATTGCGCCTCTTTGTGTATATATATATATATATATATATAAAGGGTAAAGACCCCCTTCGGTCATGAATGACCATGGGATTGCACCTAGAAAGTTACCCTCCTAGACACAAGTCCGGGCAAGGTTGTTTATGGAAGACCAGCAGTCGCCCATGCATACCAGCCTCCCCTCTCCACACCACCTGTGTTATCCAAGGGAAAGACAAAGGTCGATACAGCTTGGCACCAGTGACGTCGCAACTCATTTCTACAGCTGAGTGAACTGGAGCAACGTGAAATAAAGTGCCTTGCTCAAGAACACAACACGCAGCCCGGTCCGGGATTCGAGCTCACAACCTCACGATCGTAAGCTCGACGCTCTAACCACTGAGCCATGCGCCTTCTCTCTCTCTCTCTCTCTCTCTCTCTCTCTCTATATATATTATATATATATATATATGTATATATACACACACACTAAACCATTTTTTATTTTCTCTCCCTGTTTATTTCTGTGTTCCTTTCTGTTGAAGAGCGTAGGCTCGAAACGCAAAAGACTTCCTCACTTTCCGAGTGTTAAACTAATACATCAGTTTGTTGTTTACACACCCATCTTTGTCTTTTGTTTTTTTGTAAATTCTCACTAGTTATACACACACATAAATGTATGTATGTATAAAACAGAATAACTCAACAAAATATTTGTCAAATTCTGAAACTTTCTATGTTCAAACATTTTCGTTGATAACATGAGACGAGAGATTAATGAGAAAGCTTCTTCCCTTTCAAGTCAATTTCTATGTAAAATACTGACAGAAAAAGAAAAAAATTGTTCTCTGCAGAAATTGGTGAAACCTTCACAAGGAAGAATGCTGTTAAGCAATGAGAATAAATGTCAAGTGTTCTTTGGGTATTCTAAATGGTTAGAACCGGAATTCTTATGGGGTCCATTCAACATTCAACAGCATATGGTTACATGCCACTGTTTTACTTGTATCAGATTTTTAATCTCAAGTGGGAACAAGTTTGCTTCTTGAATCAACGAGGAAGTCTCTTCATAGTTGCTTGACTTGCTAGAAATAACCACCAAATCTCTCACAAATCACATTCTACCATATCAAAATAAAATTTTAAAAAAATCTCACGTTGTATTTAAATCAAAGGTCTGCTGGTTTAGGGTTGAGTTAGGACCAAACAACTAGTGAAGCCCTCATTGTCCACCCACGGTGGTAGAGGTGGAGGTGGCGGGGCTGGTGGTAGTAGGGTGGGGATAGTATTTGTAGTTGTTGCGGTTGTGGTGATATTCCTACTAGTGGTGGTCATGGTAGTAGTAGTAGTTGTTGTGGTGCTGGTGGTAGTAATTCTTAGTCTTGTTATCCAGGTGGTGGAAGAGGAACAGACAAGGAGGAATTGGTCACTTCCCCTAGTGTTAAGTTAACCCTTTTTAGTGCCTTTGTATGGAACCTTCCAGTATACTTTTGTCTAACATATCACATCTCAAACATTTAATCACATATAAAGAAACATAATGCTTTTTCTTATACATAGAATACGGATGCACAAAATCACAGAAGATGAAGCAAAATTTCATTTAGACAAGCATATAGAAAAAAGCGAATACAGTCTGTCGCAATATAAAAAATTAATACTTCAGTGTCTAAAAAATTTTTTTTACATTATAAAACCTAAAATAATAAATATATAAAAATATAAAAGTACATATATATAAGAAACATATAAATACATAAGGTATAGATAAAGGTTCATCGATTAAGAATTTTTTACAATTAAAAGTTACTTTTTATGATAAAAGGAAATCTTTTAAGACAGGCTGGTGCCAAAGCAAAAAAAAAAAAAAAAAAAAAAAAAAAAACCATATTTACAGTTCCTGTGGCCATTTCAAGGGTTCAACATAGTTAATGCACAAGGGTGCATTACGGTAATGACTCCTTCAATTTTTTTTTTTTTTTTTTGCTTGGACACCGGCTTTTCTTAAAAGGTTTCCCTTAAGGTTTCCCTAATCTTAAAAAGTAACTTTTAATTGTAAAAGATTCTTAATCGATGAACTTTTATCTGTACCTTATGTATTTATATGTTTCTTATATATACGTATCTTTATATTTTTATATATTTATTACTTTAGGTTTTATAATGTAAAAAAATTTTTTTAGATGCTGAAGTATTAATTTTTTAATTTTTATCTTGTGATAGACAGTACTCACTTTTTTTCTATATGCTTGTCTTAATGAAATATTGCTTCATCTTCTGTGATTTTGTGCATCCGTATTCTATGTATAAGAAAAAGCATTATGTTTCTTTATATATGATTAAATGTTTGAGATGTGATATGTTAGGTGGATGACCTAAATTTATTGTTTGTTCTACAACCAAAGTTTGTTAAACTCGTCTCATTTACTTGAGCACTTCTGTTGCAATCCTATTAACCCTCTTGTTCCTAATAAGAAACAATCACTATTATTATTAACCCATGCTAGCATGGAAAACGGACGCTAAACGATGATGATGATGATGATGATACACACTCATAGAGGAATTTTTTAAAATTTTAGTTAGGAATTTTGGATTGGTCCTAGTGATGTAGAACCAGCCCACTCAAAAGTACCTTGGATTGTAGGGCGACATGCCATGCTTGAGGAGACTATTGTGTCAAGTACATCAACATCAAAATCAAATCAATATGGAAATTGTAGTTGTGATATCCATGCTGGTAGTGCGTAAAAAGCACTATCTGAACGTGGCCAATGCCAGTTCCACTTTGACTGGCACCATAAAAAAGCACCATCCAATCATGATCGATGAAAGCTCTTTTGGCCCCTATGCTGGTGGCATGTAAAAAGCACCAATTGCACTCTCAGAGTGGTTGGCGTCAGGAAGGGCAACCAGCTGTAGAAACACTGCTAGGTCAGATTGGGGCCTGGTGCAAACTCCTGGCTTCCCAGACCCCAGTCGAACTGTCCAACCTATGCCAGCATGGAAAACGGCCGTTAAACAATGATGATGATGATGATGATGATTGTAATTTTTGTGAACTACTTTATTGTAAAATTCCTAGAGAGTTCTGTTTATCCTAATGAGGGGGGCATTGTGGGGGTCATTGCTGAGATGTGCTTTGACTTGTAATCAGACTCTGGTTATGAATTCCTGAAATGGCCATAGATGCAGATGACAAGTATGGAAGCGTGGAGTTATATTGAGTCAATTTCTTTATTAACCATGAGGTTGAGAAAAAGTGGGGATGATACGAGGACAAACAAAACAAACATTAGGGTCAGGATATCAAATGAGATGAAACGTATGAATAAACAAACAATTAAAATAGATACAATTAAACGAGAATGAGTGATTAACAAAAAATGAAGGAGGACGTGGTTGACCCCACAAACCACATAGTCACACAGAAGACTTTGCTTTCTCCTTCTTTTGTTCTCGTTTAGACAGGTTCTTCCACTTGCAACATACTTGCTACAAACTTCCATCTTTTATGAAATGCGACAGGCATTTCTTCTCCAACCTTATTTTCCATTTCATGTGGAAAACGAAAAAGTCGATTAGCTCGAGACTGGAGATTTTGATGTTTGTTCTCTAATCAATGATTTTTGTCTCTGACTCAATTTCACTTAAGCACTTCTTTTTTGCAGTCCTAGATATATTTTTTTGTTTCCATAAAAAGAAATGAAAATTATTTCTTGTCATATACATATATAATAAACAGAATGAGATAAGATCATTTATAAAGAGAAGGTCTGTATTTTGTATCTTCTCTACAATAATTATTACTTAAACATTTTCTCGCACCCTCTCTGATGAAGGGATATATAAAATATCCCAGAAACAGCTGTAAGACCTTCCCTTTATAAATGATCTGAAAACTATTCACAGCCTTGGATTTTTTAATCTCATTCTGTTAATTATTATATATATGCATGTTAATACATGATCCACATTGGACTCCTCATTCGTATCATTATTGAACCTAGAGTTTAACCATGGTCTGTCCATAGCTCTTACTCAGAGTTACCTGACACCTTAGGGTCATCTTGACTCCAACATCTCTCATACTCTATACATACGAGGGTGAGTCAATAAGTAATACCATTTTGTTTAGGAAAGGTATAATTGATGTATCATACATCAAAATGAAGCTGGTCCTCTGTAGATCACATCCCTACTTCTCCACATAGTCACTGTTTCTCTCAATAGTACTCATGGGGCGGTTGGCGTTAGGAAGGGCATCCAGCTGTAGAAACACTGCCAGATCAGACTGGAGTCTGGTGCAGCCTCCTGGCTTCCCAGACCCCAGTCGAATCATCCAACCCATGCTAGCATGGAAAATGGACGTTAAACGATGATAATTATATATATATACATATATATAATAGATATGCTTGAGAAGACTTGTTGAGTCGTTAAAACTGATATCGTAGCTGTGGCCAGTGACCCCTGACTGGCTCCCATGCCAGTGGTACCATCTGAATGTGGCCGATGCCAGTATCCTCTGATTGGATCCCGTGCCGGTGGCATGTAAAAAGCATCATTTGAATGTGGCCGATGCCAGTGCCCCATGACTGGCTCCTGTGCTGGTGGCACGTGAAAAGCACCCACTACACTCTCAGAGTGGTTGGCATTAGGAAGGGCAACTAGTTGTAGAAACATAGCCAGATCAGATTGGAACCTGGTGCAGCCACTGGCTCTTCAGACCTCAGTCAAACCGTCCAACTCATGCCAGCATGGAAAATGGACGTTAAACTATGATGGTGATGATGATAAATATGTGTGTGTACACAGAAATTAAACAGAGAAAGAAAAAAGATAGATAGATAGATAGATAGATAGATAGAGGGAGAGAGAGAGAGAGAGAGAGAGAGAGAGAGAGAGAGAGAGAGAGAGAGAGAGAGAGAGAGAGAGAGAGAGAGAGAGATTGAGATGTAAAGAGAGTGAATAAGCATAAAACAAACCTTGCTATGGATGGCGTTTAAATATGGTTTGTGACCACAGTTGCAGGTTAACAACCTCACTGCATCTGACTCAGCAAGACTCTGAAAATAGTTGAGGAATCTCTTTAATGGATTGCCCAATAAGGAAAATAAGAAGTGGCAATATACAAGGTGGGCCACAATTCATGACTCACTTATATTAGTTATATTTCTTTAATATTGCTTATTGTTATTGCATTGTTTAAATTTAATTATTTTATTTCTTAAGAAACACATATTAATAAATATTCTTTTCTACTCTAAGCACAAGGCCTGAAATTTTTTGGGAGAGGACCAGCTGATTAGATTGACCCTCAGTATGCAACTGATACTTAATTTATCGACCCCGAAAGGATGAAAGGCAAAGTTGACCTTGGTAGAATTTGAACTCAGAACGTAAAGACAGATGAAATACCGCTAAGCATTTCACCTTGAGTGCTAACGTTTCTGCCAGCTCGCTGCCTTGCTTATTAAAAAATATTCTTTTCTACTCTAGGCACAAAGCTTGAAATTTTTGGGGAGGTGTCAGTTGATTAGATTGACTCCAGTATGCAACTGGTACTTAATTTATTGACCCCAAAAGGATGAAAGGCAAAGTCGACATCGGAGGAATTTGAACTCAGAACGTAGCGGTAGATGAAATACCGCTAAGCATTTCGCCTGGCATGCTAATGTTTCTGCCAGCTGGCTTCTTTGTATATTAATAAATATTAATATATTAATAATTATAGCTAACAAGTGAGTCATGAATTCTGGCCCACTCTGTGTGTGTTCATATGTGCACATGTGTACTCCCCTGCCGCCCACCTGTACAGGTATTCATTACATATATCCATTACTTTCAACAGTAGTGGGTAATTTGAGGTTGTGTTACCAAGCAGAGGTTACTGAACCTGGAATGCTGTTGGCTGGTTGTAGTAATATTCATCATGATGGCTTCGTGGTTAGGACACTTGGCTCTCAATTGTTCGGTCATGAGTTCAATTCCTAGTAGCACTTTGTGTCCTTGAGCAAGACACTTTATTTTATGGTGCCCCAGTCCACTCAGCTGGCAAGAATGGGTTGCATTTGTATTTCAAAAAGCCAGCCTCATCACATTCTGTGTCTCATTGAATCTTGCTGAAAACTACGTTAAAGGTATGTATGTCTTTGGAGTACTCAGCCACTTGCGTGTTGATTTCCCGAGCAGGCTGTTCAGTCGATTGGATCAACTGGAACACTCATTGTCGAAACCGGTGGAGTGCCAGTTTGATTGTTGTTGTTGTTTAGCCCAAGTCAGGTCTGGCATGGTAGATATATGATCGAAGACATTCCAGCAGTGACCATCACGTTTCAACAGATGAAATAAATCTGAGAGCAAGATATTTCCTGCAGAAACGAAGATCGTGTAGAACCTCCCTCATAACACTGAGTTCTGTTGTTCTCTTGCAAGCAGCGAGCCATGCACGATGAAGCAGAACTTTGAATATAGACATTCCGGCCATGACGGTTAAATCTATTATTCAAACACAGTATATCTGGGACTACATCACCCAATGTGTTCTAACAGGTTATTCTATCAAATGTAATGGCTATTTATGAAAATTACTTCTAATTTATCAGGTATTATATTGTAGCTTAAAGATTTCAATGATGTGATTGTTTATTGTTTATTTCTACAATGGCATTGTAGGGCAGGTATGAGATGCTAGATCTGGCTAATTTGAACAAAAACCAGGTAAAATATTTGGGCTGGATATATGTCCAGTTTAAATGCTAAAGAGTTAAAACAATAAAAGCTTGTGATTCGGGAGGTACTTAGTTGCTATTTCAAGCAAGTCAAGGAATTGAACAATGGCACAGAAGCTTCCCTTTGGTACATATCCCCTGCCACTCTTGTTCACTTGATAACTGTCTTTTGACGTTGGAAGATGGAGAAAACCATTGTTTCCAGGAGATTCAAGGAATTATGGAAGGTATAAGAAAGTTCGATGACATCTTGGGAAAGATGCTCTGAGTCTGGCAGTACTCAAGACTTAATACTCTTCAAATGGAATAATGTTTGTCTTCGATGTGGATTGGTTCCATTGATAATGGTTTATTTGTTTCTTCTTTTCCATTCACTGATAAATGATATGGAGAAAATTGTAGACAGGCAAACAGCGATATGTGTGTGTATGTGTATAATAATGTCTTCCTATATCATGTGATGTGTGTGTGTGAATATGTGTGTGCATGTGTGTGTTTGTGTGTATGTGTGTAAATACGAATATACACATTTGAGTTACGAATGTTTTTGAAATGTCATGAGAAAACTTAGTTTCTCAAGATAAATACTTGGAATTTTGGTTTCTCTCTGTGAGAATTTCTTGTTTTCATTGTAAACTTTCAGTAAAATTCCGTATATTTGAAATATTGCTGTGAAGAATAATTATTTCAAAATACTTTCTTCATGGCATGCCTCATGAAGTGTTGGCATTCAGTGATAGTGTGCCATTTGCAGAGATTCCTCACTGTTATGCTGCGTTCACTATTTGTAAGGAACAGTTCTTGCTCAGTTTGTCTCTTTGACAGCTCCACCATCTTGGGTCAAGTGAAGACCAAGGTTGGGCATTTGGAATCTTGGGTGTCTGTCACTCACAGGTCTCAATCAGTTGAGCAAAGCAGATGGGGCTACATCAACCTTTGCATGCTACCAAGAGTCAATGGTAGACCAGAAGAATTTGAACCCAGGGCCTAGGGACAACTTTTAGAAATCATGGGGTTTGTAGTGCCATGTTGAAGGCAGTGAAGGGCATTACCATATGAAGTAAATTCAACAGACATGCCATCAAGAATGTGCTGAAATGGTGCACATCCTTTCTTGATGACCCCATAAACCTGCTAATATTTGGCATTCAACAAGTTCTGTCTGACCCATAAAAGTGTGGGAAAGTGGGCATTAAAGCGATTATATTCTAGTATGTTATAGACAGCCAAATGAACTGTGAAAATATAGACTGAAGTCCTTTACACAGAAGCATAATAATCAGGGAGTTTAATACCCTTTATTCACTCAACCATATTTATTCTGCAGATCCTTTTTTTTTTTTTGAGTGGTAGAACCCTTTCCATGGTTCAATAGCACCTTGCCCTTCGGAGTCTTTAGTGGAATATTATTTGGTGCAAGAATCCATTCCAGACTTCCAGTCTGAAGATAATTGATGAGATTATCTTCCCTCTCCCCACTCTCTCCTTCCATTCCTTCCAGCCATCTAAAGCAATGGTTCTCAACCGTGGCCCCCAGGGATGCATGTAGCCCTCAAGCATCCTTCTAGTGAACCCTGACAATCTTCTTTAATTGGCTTGTGTTTTACTTTTTTTTGGTGAGGCCCCTTAAAAAACCCAGTTTTTTGGATCTGACCCAGATACGAAAAAAAGGTTGAGAACGACTGATTTAAACCCTTCCCTGTCAAACTAATCCATAAGACAAAACCCAAGTGCAAAACTATTGAAAGGTTTCAGGCTATATTGATGAGAGATTCCCAAGAGTAAGAGAAATATCTGAAGAATGGAAACCAACTTACCAGAGCTAACTGTGCACTGGCATCAGAGAAATTCCACATTGTGTTGTAGGCGTAATAAGTGGGGAACCAGATTTCATCGTTTTTAAAGATTCCGATTGTATTTAAAACTTTGAGCATCTTCATAGAAACAACTGGCAGAAGAACAAGCAAAAAAGGAAAGAGAATATTTAGTTTTACATGTCAACGACTGATTTTTAGTGTGTTAATCTGAATTAAACAAACGGCCAATAAATTATTTTTATTGAAATTTAGATTAGAAATTACTAAATCAAAAAGATTCAGTGTTTCTGTTTTTAAGTCTTTGGCATTCATGTTACTCAGTCAATGTAATGTTTTTTAATTAACATTGTTTTTAATTAGTCACACATTATCATGTATCTGTGAGATTTTGATGATGACATTGTGGGGCATGTGCAGAGGCCAAATCTGACTGGTTTGACCATAAAACAATAGACTATTTGTGATGGATATGGCTAGTGTAAATGTTAAACAGTTAAATAGTATTAACATTTCCTCAAAAAGTGTTTTTACATTGAGTGAAATTTTTTAAACAGTTTGCAAAGATATATAGAAATGGTTGCAAGAAACAAGGGCATAAAAGAAGACAAATTTTGGATCAGTAACTCATAAGAAATTGAGATTTTGATTTTTTTGTAAAAAAACAACATTCAAGTGTGGTTGTTGCCAGTGCCGCTGGACTAGCTCCTTTGCAGGTAGCACATAAAAAACACCTTTTGAGCATGGCCATTGCCAGAACTGCCTGACTGGCCCTTGTGCTGGCGGCATGTAAAAGCACCCACTACACTCTTGAAGTGGTTGGTGTTAGGAAGGACATCCAGCTGTAGAAACATTGCCAGTCCTCAGTCAAACCGTCCAACCCATGCCAGCATGGAAAGCAGACATTAATTGACAATGATGATGACTAAGTGGTTGAAATGTGCAACTTTTAGCATCAGACAATCACGGCACTCTGTCGGCTACGACAACAAGGGTTCCAGTTGATCTGATCAGCGGAACAGCCTGCTCATGAAATTTATGTGTAAGTGGCTGAGCACTCCACAGACATGTGTATCCTTAACGTAGTTCTCGGGGAGATTCAGTGTGACACAGAGTGTGACAAGGCTGGCCCTTTGAAATACAGATGCAATAGAAACAGAAAGAGTGAGAGAAAGTTGTGGTGAAAGAGTACAGCAGGGTTCACCACCATCCCCTGCCGGAGCCTCCTGGAGCTTTAGGTGTTTTCGCTCAATAAACACTCACAACGCCCAGTCGGGGAATTGAAACCACGATCCTATGACTGTGAGTCCACTGCCCTAACCACTGGGCCATTGCACTTCCACATCAGACAATAATAGAATCAAAGCAAAAGTAAACAATATTCACAGGTGTAGGATTAAAAATGATCCTCAAGGCAGACAGTATAATTGTAGAAGTACCAACCCTTTAGCATTCAAATGGAAGGCTTATTTATTTAAACTGTTTTGAATTAATCATGCATTATCTTGTAGCTTCAAGATTTTGATGATGTGACTGTTTATTTTTATAATGATAATGTGGGGTATGTGTAAAAGGTGGGATCTGGTCAGTTTGAACATAAAACAGGTGGGATACTTGGATATTTGGACCCTGGATATGGTTACTTTAAATGCTAAAAGGATGTGTGTGTGTAACCCTTTAGCATTCAGGTTACTCTGTCAAATGGAATGCTTATTTATTCAAACTCTTATGAATTAATCATGCATCATCTCACAGCTTCAAAATTTTGATGATGTGATTGCTTACTTTTAGAATGACATTGTAAGGTAGGAGTGAGAGGTTGGATCTGGTCAGTTTTAATGTAAAGCAGAATATTTTAGCTGGATGTGGCTGGTTTAAACGCTAAAGGGTTAATATAGCAATGAAGCTGTGCTGCTAGATTTTATTTAAAGGTGTTATCAGAAAGAAGGAGTTACATCCACGACTTTCACTGACCCTTGGACATTGGTGACCTTGATAAATTACAGTAAGTTAATGATCATAGGAAAAAAACATGGACAGAGAAGGTATTTCAGGGAATTGACACTTTGGTGAGGAACTGTTTGGGTTTTAGATAAGCAATAAAAAAAGGGGACAGATGTAAAATTATATGCTGAACTGTTGAAGTTGTTAAACCTGATATACAAGGTCCAAAAGAGTGCTAATAAACTGATTTCAAATTTTGGCACGAGGCCAGCAATTTCAAGGGTGGGGCTAAGTTGATTACATCAAACCCCAGTGTTCAACTGGTACTAATTTTATTGACTTAAAGGATGGAGAGCAAAGTCGACCTTGGCGGAATTTTGAACTCAGAACGTAGCGGCAGACGAAATATCTATTTCTTTACTACCCACAAGGGGCTAAACACAGAGAGGACAAACAAGGACAGACATAGGTATTAAATTGATTACATCGACACCAGTGCGTAACTGGTACTTATTTAATCGACCCCGAAAGGATGAAGGATAAAGTCAACCTTGGCGGAATTTGAACTCAGTCTGTAGCTGCAAATGAAATACCGCTTAGCATTTTTCCCAGTGTGCTAATGGTTCTGCCAGCTTGCCGTTGTATAGAGTGCTATTAAATTAAGAAGTCAGAATTAGCTGGAGGAGATCTCTGGCAGCAAAGAGTAAGAAAAATGGTAGTTGATGGACACATGCAGCAAAATGTCTCAAAAGCCTGCAATCTTGGTCAAACTAAACCAGCTGTGATTGATGATGTCTATCAAACAAAAAGGAAGAACAAAAGAATCCTAAGAATGAGTTTTTCATCAATTTAACAGTTTGTTCATGAATGAAATAATGGATTTTGTACATTGATGTAACCATCATCATCCAATGTTTGCTTTCCATGATGGTATGGGTTGATCAGTTTGATATGAGCTGGCTAGGCCAGGAGTTGTACCTGGTTCCATGGTTGTTAAAAATTCGGTTGAGAGGAACGAAAGGAAGAATTGACTTCTGAATATTATGAAAGAAAGTTAAATATGTTCAAAGAGTTCAGCAAGGAATCTTACTAAAAGATTGAAGTTTTGACAAATGCGACAAAAAGTAAGGCAACAGCCAAGTGTCCTCTTGTAGTTTCCTTATTAAAGAAATATTTTTGTGCTTGGAAAATAAAGAAGATATGTGAGTCATGAAATAACAGCTTTTTCTTTTTTTTTGTGAGAATGATTTACTAACCACATGGTTCCGGGTTCAGTCCCACTGCATAGCACCTTGGGCAAGTGTCTTCTACTATAGCCTCGGGCTGACCAAAGCCTTGTGAGTGGATTTGGTAGATGGAAACTGAAAGAAGCCTGTTGTATATATGTGTGTGTGCGTGTGTTCATCCCCCCAACATCGCTTCACAACCAATGCTGGTATGTTTACACCCCTGTCACTTAGCGGTTTGGCAAAAGAGACTGATAAAATAAGTACTAGGCTTACAAAGAATAAGTCCTAGGGTTGATTTGTTCGACTAAAAAGCAGTGCTCCAGCATGGCCGCAGTCAAATGACTGAAACAAGTAAAAGAAAAGCATGAAACTGTGTTTGATGACAAAGGACAGTTTGTCCACATTTTGTTGGATTCCTGTCAGTGACTGGCTTTATGAATGACCGGTCGGTAACTGCCCACAAAGCTGGAAAAAGCTTGTTGCTATTGACCACAGTTGGCTTCAGACCAGCAAAGATACTAATTTTGGTGGGGTGGGCTGGGGTGAGGTGTGTGTGTGTGTGTGTGTGTATGGGAAATGCTTGCATGTAACTGTTGGCTGATGTCACCCAGAAGAATATTGTTTTGTGCAGCATTTACACACACATGTAAAAGAATGGCCAGAGTCTAATGACTGAAGCAAATAAAAGATAAAAAATAAATGATAAAAATAAAAGATAAAAAATAAAATATAAAAAATAAGATAAAAAATAAAAAAAGATAAAAATTAAGATAAAAAATAGAAATAAAAGATAAAAATAAAAGATGAAAAATAAAAAATAAAAAATAAAAAATAAACGATAAAAATAAAAGATAAAAATAAAAGACAAAAAATACAAGATAAAAATACAAGATAAAAAATTAAAGATAAAAATAAAAGATAAAAAAATAAAAGATAAAGGATGTTTTCTGATTAACTGGGATTGATAAAGTAATTTTTATATAAATAATGTAATCCCTAAATGGTATGAACCCCACCCCAAGGGCTGCACATTCACACTCAATACACAAACATACTATGTATACACTATAGACATGTTTATTATTGGCTGTAATAATGGGATTGATGTCACAGATTGTGAAACATTGGACAAAGAGGAGCCTGTGGCACATTGGACAAAGATGAGCCTGTGGCACATTGGACAAAGAGGACCCTGTGGAAGCTTGTCATATATCACTAATTTACTCAAACAACTCAGGTTTCAACTTTGCCATTTATATCTTCAGGGGCAAGAAAGTTCAAAAAATATTAATTAAAGAGAGTGGGTAGATTTTATTTCATCTCTCCACCCATCCATCTAAGGCTAGAGCCCACAGTACCTTCTTCCATAGGGTCCTGTCAGAAGCCTTCATCATTATGCATTACTGTTTGGGTTCCCAAGTGTGACCAACTAAAACTGAATATTATCCAATAGTCTCATTCCTGCCAACCAACAAGAAACCATTCCTACATTTCCAGCTGGTTGGCAGATTCTATCGTCGATCACAATTTGTGGCTTTGTGCTAATGTAATTCCTGCATGTACCATAATTCTCCTGTGAATTAATATCATCAAAGCTGTTCCCTTGACTGAACCCAAGAAACTAAAAGCATTTTAGCTTTTTCCAAATTCTGACATTATCTGTTATCTGTTAATCCTGGTTGAAGTGTTGTGTTTTTTTTTCCTTTGTTGTTCACAGGAAGTGGGGTTTGAACTCAAAACACACAGAACCAGAATAAGTACCACAAACCACACAGTCTAATGCTCTAACAATTTTGCCAATCCACTATCTCGGACTAGTTCCCCAAAAGATAAATGGCAAAGTTGACTTTGACAAGGATTTGAACTTTGAACTCACAGAACCAGAACAACTATCAAAAACCACTCTGCCTGATGCTCTAACAATTCTGGCAATTCTCTCCTCTGGGTGGTACTTTATTTTTTGACCCTGAAAGAATGAAAGGTAAAGTTGACCTTGGTGGGATTTGAACCCAAAGCAAAGAGAGTTGGAACAAATACCACAAAGAGCATTCTATCCACCTTTCTGACAACTCCCTATTGACTGCCTTGTTTGAGTGGACAACTCTGACCTAAACGCTTGATGCTTTCTTCCTGCACGACAATACAATACAAGACGATGCCTCCATTGTCTGCTTCTACAATTTGTCTCTTTGTATTGTTCTGGTTATATTCTTCTTTTTATGGTTTCTGAAACATTCCATTCATTTCCTGTGGTGACAATGGTTGGCTGGATGGTTCCATGTTCAGTCCCACTATGTTGAACCTTGAACAAGTGTCTTCTACTATTACTTTGGGCCAGTAAGTGGATTTGATAGACAGAAACTGAAAGAATATTTATAGTTTGGAGTCTTCTGTCTGTTTGCAGGACACCAGCCATGCATTCTTTTGAAAAATTAAAAGTTTCAGCCCAAAGCTTGAGACCATACTCTCACCCAGTTCCCAATACACCCCCAGCAGCCCCCCCCCCCACCATCTATATAGGTTTTGAGCTGTGCCTGACCTCTGTAAACACAAAGATTATAAACAAACGCATGTGTTAATGCATCTCCCCCTTTCCTCTTTCTTTTTATACACATACATACATGCATACATGCATGCATGTATACATACATACATACATACATGCATACATGCATGCATGTATACATACATACATACATGCATGCATACATGCATGCATGTATACATACATACATACATACATACATACATACATACATACATGCATACATACATGCATGCATGTATACATACATACACACATACATACATACATACATACATACATACATACATACATTCATACATACATACATACAATACATACATACATACATACATTCATACATACATACATCATAGAGCTACCTTGCAGATATAAATATCTCATTGAAAATCAAAGAAAAAGAGGATATCTATGGACAACTGCTTCGAAACCTCCAGCTTCTATATTCAGACTATGAATTCATATTCATAGCAATAAGAATTGGAGCACTGGGTTTTGTTAGTAAATACTTAAAGGAGAATCTTGATAAACTGGGATTTTCAGAAAGAGAAACTGACCGGCTAATTCGTATAAGCGCAATCTGTGAGTGGAACAGTAAAAATATGCAAGTCTTTTCACAAGTTCCGAACGTGAATTTGTCTGTGTTAACTACATCCCAGAGATGGAGCCTCGTATCTTTGTTGGAAAGTGGTTCCCTCCTCAGTGGAACATTTACAATAATTAAAAAATAGAAGAGACATTCATACATATGAAGAAAATTGGTGGAACATTCTCATCCGAACTTCTATCAAGTGCAAACATAAGTGTGGTATGATCATTTGTGATAGGAAAGCCATGTAGACCCATAGAGGTTAGCTGCCCTTCAGGTGAGAACATTTCTTCCCAAATCATGAGATGGATAATATTTATGGACAACTGGAACCACTTCTCTTGGCATTCCTCCCACACTTCCTACATCATCCCTTACCACTTTATTCTCACTGAACATTGCTTTTGCCCAACACTTTCTCATATCTGCCACTGTGAGTCCTACCACCAATTTCGTTTTTGATTCCCTATATCCATCCCTACATGCCTCAGATCTCAATCTCTGCCATTCAAACCCCAATTCATATCCTCATCTTATTTTTAAAAAATCTGTTTATGTTTTTTTTTTTTTTACTGTTGCTCTCTTTCAGCCCCCTTACAGAGACTGGCTAACACACACTTTGCAAATTCAATCTGTAAGTGGAACAGTAAAGATATGCAAAACTTTTCTAAAGTTTAATGTGAAATAATTATTGCTGTTGTGTTCTAAATTCCAGTGATTGAACCAGCTCCTTCCTTATTGGAAGAGTTCCAACAAATAATGATCAAGTGTGAGGAAACACACACAGGTACATATACACCAATGGTTCCCAACTGGGGGTCCAGATGATTCTTCGGCGGGGGGTCCATATAAGATTTTGTTGTTAAAATTGATGTACAATAACTTGATTGTACTTCTAAGATACACAAAACATGCTGACAACTTTTTAAAAATATAATTCGTTACAATATTTAATTACGAAAACATAATGGGATCTTTTAAACATTGAATGGCTCTGGGGGTCCGATAAGTAAAATAAGGATAAAAAAGGGTGGGACATGGGTTGAAAATGGTTGAGAACTGTTTGTTTTCACACAAACACACACACACACACACAAACACACACTCATGTACAGATGTATATATACTCCTTAAATGGTTATTCATGCTCTGTATTGAATGCAACTGTGTATGCGTGTGTGTACACAGGTGTGTGTGTTTGTATGCATAGGTGTGTGTGTCTGTGTGCACAGGTGAGTGTGTGTGTATGCGTAGGTGTGTGTGTGTCTGTGTGCACATGTGTGTGTGTGTATAGGTGTGTGTGTGTATAGGTGTATGTGTGTATAGGTGTGTGTGTGTATAGGTGTGTGTGCATAGGTGTGTGTGTGCGTGTGTATGTGGACAGCTGTGTGTGTGTGTGCACAGGAGTGTGTATGTGCACAGCTATGTGTGTGTGTGTGCACAGGCGTGTGTATGTGCACAGCTGTGTGTGTGTGTGTGTGTGTTCACGCGAATGCATGCAATACTTTGTTTCTGGCAAGAGAGGAAGTTTAAAGGAGTCCTAACGACCTAACAATTATTTTTGGTGTGAGATATTTTCTGCCACATCATCACGATGCACAACTTAACCTTGGCACCAATTTATTTCTATGTCCAACCTTCAAAATGTACTATTAATGCTTAGCTCAAAACATCAGAATTTCTCTTAACAACACCCACCCCCTCATTCTGCGATCTATTGCTTAATCAGTCATTAGACTGCCTGACAGCTCATATTCATCCATCGGTCATTCACTAGTTGCCTGTTAATGACCAAATTCACGCCAATTTATTCTGTGTATTTTGTATATTTCTGAGATAAGGAATTTATATTATGTATACTGGTGGCCTCATTGTTGCTTTTACTACGTTTTGGCTTTCTTCTTGTGCCATGTCTTGGACTTAGATGTTGTATCAGAATTTTGAACCTAACCCTTTATTTGGTTCTTAGGGGTACATTGTTCTCATTCCAATCTCTGCATGTCATGACATTTTGTTTTTTTAACCCTAAGCCAAACCTTAAAAACGAAAGTACCCGGCTTAAAAAATAAGTACCGCGATCAATTTGTGTGACTAAATATTCCTCAAGGCAGTGCCCCAGCATGGCCGCAGTCTAATGATTGAAACAAGCAAAAGCTGAAAGATTGCATCATGAAACACAGAAAGTGGAATCAGAACATTGTAGCCCCATGAATCAGATAAATGGTCGGGTAGTTGAACATAAGACACCTGAAGAGGGCTGGAACAGACAACAGCCAAAACTTAGTGAAAGTAGCAATCAAGATGAGGGTAGTAGTCTAACTAATTCTAACTGTGTACATAAATGTATATATTGTATATATTTTGCAGATATTGTACCATATTTTCTGGCAGACAAGTATGACTGTGTGGTCAGAAGTTTGCTTCCCAACCACAAGGTTCTGGGTTCAGTTCCATTCTTTGGCACTTTGGCCAAGTGTATTTAACAATAGCCTTGGGCTGACCAAAGCTTTGTAAGTGGATTTGGTAGATGGCAACTGAAACAAGCCTGTCACTTATATATATATGTATATACGTATATATATATTTCTTCATTGCCCACAAGGGGCTAAACATAGAGGGGACAAACAAGGACAGACAAAGAGATTAAGTCGATTACATCGACCCCAGTGTGTAGCTGGTACTTTATTTATCGACTCCGAAAGAATGAAAGGCAAAGTCGACCTTGGCGGAATTTGAACTCGGCAGACGAAATGTAACGGCAGACGAAATACCGCTAAGCATTTCGCCTGGCATGCTAACATTTCTGCCAGCTTGCTGCCTTAATATATGTATGTGTGTGTGTGTGTGTGTGAGTTTGTCCCCCACCAGTGCTTGACAACTGGTGCTGGTGTGTCTATGAACCTGTAACATAGTGGTTCAGCAAAAGAGATCGATTGAATAAGTACCCGGCTTAAAAAATAACAAGTACCGGGATCAATTCGTGTGACTAAATATTCCTCAAAGTAGTGCCCCAGCATGGCCGCAGTCTAACGATTGAAACAAGTAAAAGATGAAAGATTGCGTCATATTTTCTGGAATACAAGTAGAGTTTTTCAAACCAAAATTTTCAGCTGAAAATGGTGGGATGACTTATGCTCCAAGACAACTTTGGAGGACCAAAAATTCTATGTGAAATACAGCAGGATCTGGAAGGATGTCGATGATATTTGAATGTTTACATTACTTCTTCACACTGTATACTACATCGACTTCTATACCAAAAAATACAGTATACATAGCATTTATTTTCTGTATATATATATATATATATATATATATATATATATATATATATTTATGTGTGTGTGTGTATATATATCAAAGGGAAATGGAAATTAATAGAAATTTTCATTTCCAGTGGCCTAGCGTGTAAAAGTTTAGTCCAAAGACTATGAATTAGTCATAAAATACAGTGTACATTTAAACACATAAGGAATCCAATCGTGGGATTCAACATACTAGGAAGAACAGCTAAGTTCTATAACCACAAAATTAGGGATAAAATTCGACAGGAACGAAATGAAAATAAAAACATTTCATGGTAAAATGTTTTTATTTTTTCATTTCTTTCTTGTCGAATTTTATCCCTAATTTTGTGGTTATAGAACCTAGCTGTTCTTTCTAGCGTGTTGAATCCCATGAGTGGATTCCTTATGTGCTTAAATGTACACTGTATATATATATATATATATATATATATATATATATATATATATATATATATATATATATATATATATATATGTTGTATATACAGGGTGTTCAAAAAGTCTCTCTGCAGTGAAATTTTTGAAGACACCATCAGCACTGAGAGATATTGCTCAAATATCGTCTCTCCATTTGTGGGCCAACTCACTGAAAGTGAAAGTAATAACGCATACTTTCAGCGCGATGAAGCTACAGCACATACTTTGCGTTACTTTGAGAGTTTTTCGGTGAACGGATTATTTTGAAGGGACTTTGGCCACTAAGATCACCTAATTTAACACCACCAGACTTTTTTTTTCTGGGGAGCAAGTAAAGGATCAGTGTACAAGAATCGCCTTAAAACCATTAAGGAGTCAAAAGATGCAATCATAACCTTCACATGGTCCATACTGTGTCAGAATCTCAAAGAGATGTATTTCAAAACACGTGTAGAAGAGTCAACTTATGTATTGAAAAGGAAGGACGACACTTTCAACACCTCTTATAAAGTTTTTTTAAAGTCTTGTAAAGTCTAATATATTCTTTTGTAGTATTATACCATCTTCATCCTCCTCCTCCTCCTGATCATCATCATCGTTTAACGTCCGTTTTCCATGCTAGCATGGGTTGGATGGTTCGACCGGTGTCTGGGAAGCCAGGAGGCTGCACCGGGCTCCAGTCTGATCTGGCAGTGTTTCTACAGCTGGATGCCCTTCCTAACACCAACCACTCCGTGAGTGTAATGGGTGCTTTTTACGTGCCACCGGCATAGGTGCCAGGGGAGGCTGGCAGTGGCCATGATTGGTTGGTGCTTTTTATGTGCCACCAGCACAGGTATCACAACTACAATTACCATTTGATATTTATTTTGATGTTGATGTACTTGACTTAATAGGTCTCCTCAAGCACAGGAGGTCGTTCTGCAATCCAAAGTACTTTGGATGGGCTGGGGCTATGCGAAACTGGTGCAGGAAACAGCCATGAACTTACATTATTTGTTGGGTCTTTGCAGTCACAGCATATCTCCAGAGATCTCGGTCTTTCGTTATTGCCTCTGTGAGGCCCAAAGTTCGAAGGTGAAGCTTGACTACCTCTTCCCATGTCTTCTTGGGTCTACCTCTCCCCCTGGGTACTGTTTGGGAGTAGCACTTCTTCACACATCTCTTCTCATCCATCCAAAGTACATGACCATACCAGCGCAAACCACATCCTCTTGCACACCACATCCGATGTTTCTTATGTCCAGCATTTCTCTCAGGGTGCTTACACTCTGTCGTGAGTGCACACTAACATTACACATCTAGTGGATCATGTTAGCTTCATTTCTTTCAAGCCTATGCATGTCTTCTGCAATCACAGCCCATGCTTCACTACCGTGAAGCATGGCAGTTCGCACACATGCATCATACAATCTACCTTTCACTCTGAGTGAGAGACCCTTTGTCACCAGCAGGGGTAAAAGCTTTCGAAACTTTGCCCAGGCTATTCGCATTCTAGTGGTACTTGGTCATAGATATTTATTTTGCAATAAAATACTTACTGAAGGGAGACTTTTTGGACACCCTGTATTATAAGGTGGCAAGCTGGCAGAATTGTTAGTACGCCAGACGAAATGCTTAGCGGTATTTCACCTGTTGCAATGTTGTGAGTTCAAATTCTGCCGAGGTTGATTTTACCTTTCATCCTTTTGGAGTCGATAAATTAAGTACCAGTAAAACACTGGGGCCGATGTAATCGATTACCCCCTCCCCCAAATTTCAGGCCTTGTGCCTATAAGTAGAAAGTATATATTATATATACTGTCTGTATTGCATATATTTTGTTCAAAAATTTCAATCAACTGATCTCATGGAAGTTATCTCCCTTGCTGGCTAGTTTTAGATATCAACTCTCGCTTCCATCAGAGTAAGTTTGCTAATTACTTAGATTATCTCAGGTGATCAAAGTTTTTTTCAACTCCTTTTCTATGTGGAGCTAAAACTGTTGACCTTAATTTTGTTGTTTTACAATCGTCTCTCTGTTTCAGTCATTGGATTGTGGCCATGCTGGGGCACCACCTTGAAAAATTTTTTAGTTGCATGAATCGATCCCAGTACTTATTCTCTCTTTTTGCTGAACTGCTAAGTTATGGGAATGTAAACAAACCAATACCAGTTGTTAAGTGGTGTGGTGGGACAAACAAAGACACAAAGACATGCACACACACACACACATATATGCATACATGTGTGTGCGTGTGTGTGTACGTATGTGTGTATATATATGATGGGCTTTTTTCAGTTTCTGTCTACCAAATCCACTTACAAGGCTTTGACTGGCCAAAAGTTATAGCAGAAGACACTTGTCCAAGGTGCCACATAATATGACTGAACCTAGAGACATGAGTTTGCGAAGCAAACTTCTTATCACACAGCCATGCCTATGCCTACAATGATAAATGTAACAATATCTAATAGAGTACAAACCACTTACATTAGAGTACCAAAGTATAGTCAGACACCCTTCCTGTTGCCAACCTCCACCTATTTCCAAGCAAGTAACATGTAACCCCATGGGTAGACATGATTTTCATGGAAGACTGGAAATGAACAAACTCATGTGTGGATGATAGGGAGTCATTGCATGATGTCAAGACACACACACACACACATCCTCGAAGCCCTTTTTCTGTCTACTTTGTGTCTGCTTGCCTTCCACTAGTTTGCTGTAAAACAGTCTCTTGGGGAGTCGCGCATCAGGCATTCAGATAAGGTGGCCTGCCCACCTGATTTGCACTCACCTGAACAGTGTGTAAATGTTTGGCAGATCATCTCGAGGGAGGACCTCCATATCTGGGACCTTGTCTTGCCAGGTGATTTTCAGCAGCTTTCTCAAGCCTTTTAGCCTTCTGATGTGGTATCTGTAAACCATGCACACACATTCATACACAAACACACGTGATGAGCTTCTTTCAGTTTCCATCCATCAAATTTCTTCACCAGACTTTCCATACTATTAAATATCTTAGTTTCATTTTATCATTTATGTTTTATATTTTATTTTATTATTTTATTTTATTATTTATGTTTATTATATTTTTCATAGTGATTATACAGCATAATCTCATTTAATCCTTATGCGACTGTGATTTACTCTTGATCAAATTTATTTTTGCTGACTCTGTTTTAAATGTCATTGTACTCCAGCCGAAAGATATTTGTGATTCCAAGCAAACATTTGCTTTTAACCCTTTGAATGTGGAAAGTGGATACATCCACTCAAAATTTTATAACCATTTGCTGCGGAAAGCAGTTTTATTCCACAGCTTCAAAAAATCCTTTGCTGCGAGAAGCAGAGAGACTCCCTGTGGCCCTTTTTATAAAAGACAATTGTTTTCAGATTTTCTTAATTTCTTTTCACATATTTCATCAATTATCTCTTTATAGAGATAGATAGATAGTTAGATAGAAATAGATAGATAGATAGATAGATAGATAGATAGATAGATAGATAGATAGATAGAGAGAGAGAGAGAGAGAGAGAGAGAGAGAGAGAGAGAGAGAGAGAGAGAGAGAGAGAGAATTGAATACATTTAGTGGAGGATATGAAAACCGTATCCAGAGGAGGTACAGAAAACTTGAGAGACATTTTATTTTCAACATTTTTACAGGAAGTAAAAGAAAGAAAAACAAACATTAAAAGTATAAAAGAACAAATAATTAAAGAACCTCCCCCCCCCCAACAATCTCACTAAGGAAACAGAAAAAGAAACAAAAAATGGTATGGAATTACACAGCCAGCAACAGATGGTGGTGGTTGAGAGTTTCAGGTTGCACAGCCCAGAACAAATGGCAGGGTCAGCTGCACCTCATGGACATGATAGCAAAGGCATGTCAGTGACACTTATTGCAACAGCTGCTCCACCTTGTGGTGAGTCATTTCTCAAATGTTTTGCAGAAGCCAAAAAATATCAATACTATTTGTAGGTGAATAATTAACATCGTTACAGGAGTGACCATGAAATTTAATTACGCAGCCAAAGGATAAATGTTATGAAGGCAGTTTGGTTTCTCTTGAGGTTTTCTCTCTCAATCCTTGCCACTAACGAGACCCTAAACTGCTATGATTAGCGTATAAAACGGAGAAGAAGAAACAACAATGAGAATAAGCAGAGAAGAAATGTTCAGTCACTCAGTGCGAAGTTTTATCTCGATAACCTCAAGGTTACTTATTAGGATTTTCGATCGAAAACAACTGGTGATTTATTTAACAATGGGGCTGTATTTCATAAGCTCTTGCTAACAATACAACCATAATTGAGTAAATATTCACATCTTCTTAAAATATTAGTTTGTGTGAACAAGGAGAATTTATTAATTAAGACCATTTAGAATATTAAAGCCCTTCTTTGCTGATATAACGATTGAAAGTGGGCTTATCAAGAGTTAATATTGATTGAGTTTGCTGTCATTGTTATCTTTCAAGATTGTAAACACTCCACGATGAATGAACGCAATGAGTTTGTGTGATTCTACGCAGAGAAATTCCAAAAGCTCTATTTGGCAAATCAGTGAATCGGAAACCTTAAGAGATTTTTTTCTTTTTGATAAAGAAATTTCTCGAGTCAGAAGTAAATTGAGATAATGCTGTTGGGGAAAAGTTTAGCATGCACAAAACAACAAACAACAAATACACAATATACAATGTGATACAAGAGATCTGGGCACATAGAATAACTAAGTTATATATAAGCATATATATATAAGTATATATTAAGTATATATATATATATATAGATATATATATATGTATGTATATATATATATATATATATAGTATGTATATATATATATGTATGTATATATATATATATGTATATATATATGTATATATATATATATAGTATATAATATGTATATATATATATATATATATATGTATATATATATATATATATATATATGTATATATATGTATATAGATATATATATATGTATATATATGTATATATATATGATATATATAGATATATGTATATATACATATATATATATATTATATATATATATATGTATATATACATATATATATATATATATATATGTATATACATATATTATATATATATATATGTATATATACATATATATATATATATTATATATATATATATATATATATACATATATAATATATATATATATATATATAGATATATATATATATAGATATATATATGTATATATACTATATATATATATATATATATATGTATATATACATATATATATATATATTATATGTATATATACATATATATATATATATATATATATATGTATATATACATTATATATATATATATTATATATGTATATATATGTATATATATATATATATATATATGTATATATATTATATATATATATATAGTATATATATGTATATATATATATATATATGTATATATATGTATATATATATATATATATATATGTATATATACATATATATATATATATATATATTATATGTATATATACATAATATATATATATATATATGTATATATACATATATATATATTATAATATATGTATATATAATATATATATATATATATATATATATATATATATATATATATGTATATATACATATATATATATATATATAATGTATATATACATATATTATATATATATATATATATGTATATATACATATATATATTATATATATATATATATGTATATATACATATATATATAGTATATAATATATATATTATATATACATAATTAATCAATATAGGGTGGCAAAAAATTTTGTAGAATTCTTTTGCCACCAGCGGCCTAGTGGGAAAAAATTAAATAGTCATAGACCATTTTTAAGTTCAACATCACAATCAAGGAACGGCCATAATAGGCCATTCACCCACTAGAAATAACAGCCAAAGCTTCAACCGCAAAATAACATTAATTCCGTAAACCAGGAGAAAATTAAAAAACATTTACCCTGTAATTTCTTATACGATGCACCGTTTCATCTACTGTTTAATGGTAAACTAACCTGATTAAATTAAATCAAGCCAATCTTCCATAGGCCCTTAGATTCGTCAGTAAGAAATAGCCAGAATTTTCTGGTTAATTCCGTAATGGAATCGGCGGCTTATATTTATTTGCTGCCGATAAATTTGGCGCGAGTGCGACGATTTGAAAATTTTAGGTCAGATATTGCCGAGGCAGGGACAGAAATGCCTCGTGAAAATATCTGTTCCGATCTGGCTATTTCTTACTGACGAATCTAAGGGCCTATGGAAGATTGGCTTGATTTAATTTAATCAGGTTAGTTTACCATTAAACAGTAGATGAAACGGTGCATCGTATAAGAAATTACACGGTAAATGTTTTTTAATTTTCTCCTGGTTTACGGAATTAATGTTATTTTGCGGTTGAAGCTTTGGCTGTTATTTCTAGTGGGTGAATGGCCTATTATGGCCGTTCCTTGATTGTGATATATATATATACATATATATATATGTATATATGTATATATCATCATCATCATCATCATCGTTTAGCGTCCGCTTTCCATGCTAGCATTGGTTGGACGGGTCAACTGGGGTCTGTGAAGCTGGAAGGCTTCGTCAGGCCCTGTCAGATCTGGCAGTGTTTCTACGGCTGGATGCCCTTCCTAATGCCAACCACTCCGCGAGTGTAGTGGGTGTTTTTTATGTGCCACCTGCACAGGTGCCAGACAGAGCTGGCAACTGGCCACGAACGGACGGTGCTTTTACGTGTCACCGGCACGGGGGCCAGCCGAGGCTGGCAACGGACGCGAACGGATGGTGCTTTTACGTGCCACCGACACGGTTGCCAGACAGAGCTGGCAAACGGCCACGTGCGGACGGTGCTTTTACGTGTCACCGGCACGGGGGCCAGCCGAGGCTGGCAACGGACATGAACGGATGGTGCTTTTACGTGCCACCGACACGGGGCCAGACAGAGCTAGCAAACGGCCACGAACGGACGGTGCTTTTACGTGCCACCGACACGGGGCCAGACAGAGCTGGCAAACGGCCACGAGCGGACGGTGCTTTTATGTGTCACCGGCACGGGGGCCAGCCGAGGCTGGCAACGGACACGAATAGATGGTGCTTTTACGTGTCACCGACATGGGGCCAGACAGAGCTGGCAAACGGCCACGAACGGACGGTGCTTTTACGTGTCACCGGCACGGGGCCAGGTGAGGCTGGCAACGAACACGAACGGATGGTGCTTTTACGTGCCACCGACAGGGGCCAGGCAGAGCTGGCAAACGGCCATGAGCGAATGGTGCTTTTACGTATCACCGGCACGGGTGCCAGATGAGGCTGACAGCGGACACGAACGGATGGGTCACTTAACCCCTGCTTTCTGATATATGATTTGATTTTGATTGTTCTCACTGGTCTTGCCGGGTCTTCTCACGCACAGCATACTTCCATAGGTCTCGGTCTCTGGTCATTTCCTTGGTGAGACCTAGAGTTCGAAGGTCGTGCTTCACCACCTCGACCCAGGTTTTCCTGGGTCTACCTCTTCCACAGGTCCCCTCAACTGCCAGGGTGTGGCACTTTTTCACACACCTATCTTCATCCATTCTCACCACATGACCATACCAGCGCAATCGTCTCTCTTGCACACAACATCTGATTCCTCTTAGGTCCAACTTTTCTCTCAAGGTACTTACACTCTGTCGACTATGAACACTGACATTACACATCCAACGGAGCATATGTATATACATATATATATATATATATATATATACATACATACATACATATATGCATGTATATACATATATATGTATATATATGTATATATATGTATGTATATATACATATATAAGTATGTATGTATATATACATATATGTGTATGTATGTATATATATAAATGTACATAAATATATATATATATATATATATATATATGTATATATATATATATATATATATATTATATATATAATATATATATATATACATATATATATATATATGAATAAATATATTAAAGGTGCATGGCCAAGTGGTTAGGTGTGTTGCACTCCTGATTGTAAGATCATGGTTTCAATCCCCAGACTGGCTGGGCATTGTGTTCTTTTGCAAGTGAAGCCTCGTCACCAAACAACAGAGAGCCTAAGGTATTTTTCGATGTTATTATTATTATTATTATTATTATCATTATTCAGGTCACTGCCTAGAATTGAACTTGGAATCTTGGGGTTAGTAGTCCGTGCTCTTAACTACTATGCCTTATGCCCACGGGCATATGCCGTAGTGGTACTGGTTATTGTTCTCTATACTATCATCAACTCTACTAAGTCAGACTTATGGTAACTGGAACTCTATTGTTTATGAGGACAAGGGTTCCAGCTGATCCAATCAAAAAGAACAGTCTGCTCATGAAACTAACGTGCAAGTGGCTGAGTACTCCACAGACACGTGCACACTTAATGTAGTTCTCAGGGAGGTTCAGTGTGACACAGATTGTGATGAGACTGGCCCCATTGAATTACAGGTAGAACTCTTTTTTGCCCGCTGAATGGACTGGAGCAATGTGAAATGAAAAGTCTTGCTGAAGTACACGATGTATTGCCAGGAATTGAACTCATGCCCTCACGATAATGTGGTGAATACCCTAACCACTACACCAGTTGTTCTCAACCGGGGTCTATATGGATTATTATTATTATTATTATTATTATGATATTTACCCTACATCAGAACAGCACAACTTGCTACAACCCCAAAAAACCTGCTCTTGCCAGTTGGTCCATATAAGATTTTTGGGGTCCACATAGCAAAATAGTAAATTGGGGATCTGCAATAGTATTTTAAATGCCCCTTTGAAAAAATTTTGCTTTAGATGTATGTATTGGTATGTATTGCCAAAAACAGCCGGGTTTTGTTGTAACATTTTACGTAGTTCAAGCTACACAAGTTAATGCCTGAAAAACTAAATAGAAATTTTGAAACAATTATCTATAAAATTAGTTTTTAAACATCAAATGCCTATGGGGGTCCACCCGAATGATATAATAAACAAAGGAGTCCATAGCTAAAAAATGGTTGAGAACCCCTGCGCTAAGCAATGTGGCTTATGGTACATTTTGGATCAATATCATTGTGAGGCACCTTCAGCTACTTTGTCTTGCAAAGTCTCTGGTTGGCCAAAACCTTATGAATAAAATTTGCTAAGCAGATACGGCATAATATCTTGATGGACAGGTCACATCTATTTTTAGGTAAAATACTTAATTTGTTGCCAACTTTTACACAATCACCTGGACTTTCGGTGCTTTGAGCAATCCATTGCAACGATTTAGACCAGGTTTCTGGTTTGAAAATAATTTTTTTTCCTTTCTTTCATGAAAAAGGTCAAGAGTGCTGCTTTCTTCTGAGATTATATATAGAGGACAGTCACTAACAATGAAGAAAATCTTCAAAGCTGAAGTCCACTTCTCAAAATTCTTGGGACCATTTTAGGCAATTTTGCTCACTCAAAACTCCCTGATACAATTCCTGAATATTTTTCTCCACAATGGCAACAGAGCTGCTGGTTTTAAGCTTATGAATCTTAAGCTCTCTTAATTGATTATTGATAACCTCAAAGGCTGTGATCAATTATTCAAGCAGTTACAAAGGTAGACATTCTGGGATATGTGTATACACATAGGCGCAGAAGTGGCTGTGTGGTAAGTAGCTTGCTTACCAATCACATGGTTCCAGGTTCAGTTCCACTGTGTGGCACCTTGAGCAAGTGTCTTCTACGATAGCCTCGGGCCCACCAAAGCCTTGTGAGTGGATTTGGTAGACAGAAACAGAAAGAAGCCTGTCGTATATATGTGTGTGTGTGTGTTTATTTGTCCCATCACCCAACATCACTTGATAACCGATGTTGGAGTGTTTACATCCTTGTACCTTAACGGTTCAGCAAAAGAGACTGATAGAATAAGTACTAGGCCTACAAAGATTAAGTCCTGGGATCGATTTGTACGTCTAAAAGTGGTGCTCCAGCATGGCCACAGTCAAATGACTGAAACAAGTAAAAGAATAAAAGAACACACACACGTATGGCTGTGTGATGAAAAAGTTCATTTTGCAGCTGTGTAGTTTTGGGTTCAGTCCCAATACATGGCACTTTGGCCAAACATCTTCTACTACAACCCTGAGCTGACTGAGGCTTTCTGAGTGAATTTAGTTCACAAAACTTACAGCGAAACTCATTGCATATCTACCTATCTATCTGCTTATCTCTCTCTCTCTCTCCCTCTATCTATCTGTCAACCTGTCTGTCTATCTATCTATGTGTCTATCTTTCTATCTATTTATCAATCTATCTATCTATCTGTATATATATATATACACACACACATACATACAACTCATGCCAGCATGGAAAGCATATGGTAAATAATGATGATGTATGTATGGGCATATGGTTTGGATTTCCTAAGAATATGCTCAGGGCTGACCTGAATGTAAACAATAATCACAACAGAGCAGTAATACAATTGATAAGTAAACAAAATATAGTGACAAGTAAACAAAACAACAAAAGCTACACAAAGATAGACAGAGACAGATATATAATATTATAATATATATATTATAATATATATATATATATATATATATATGTGTATGTATGTATGTATATATATATATATATATATACTAGCAGCATAGCCCGGCGTTGCCCGGGTATGTAAGAGCCCCTAGTAGGCAACGACTAATCCCAATCTAGTCCTTTCCCTAGAGTTGACCGTGGGCGAAGCTCTGTTCGCCCAACTGTAACCCAGCGACTTGTAGCGTTTGGCCTTGGGATTTATTGATGGACATTGCGAAGCAGAGTTTAACAGGAAACTGAGAACGCCTGAAGTGGATTGGTATGTCAGCGCCCGACGGTTGAAGGTGCATGTGTGGAATGAAGACGTCCTCTCCCTTCCCACAACCGGTAAGTATTGTGGCTGTTATTAAATGTGGTGGCAAATGTTTCACAACCAGACGTGTGCCGTTGTACTGTTTAGGTGGAACCAAATTCCTGATGAGCATAATGGGCGCACCGACTTTAAACTTCAGGATGTGTGGAGGCAGGCCTGGCGGTTCAAGTGAATTCTGGAATTCAACAGGATAATCGGCAAGCTCGGCGGGGTCTGCTGTCCTATCAATAGATTTGTATACGTGGACATCACCAGGAATAGCTTCAAGTAGCTGGATATTGATGGAGTTGAGAGTTAAAAAGGTCGAGTTGCATCCCCTAGACAGTCTGTGGTTTGTGTTTCTGATTCTCAACCCCATGTCAAATTTATCCATTTTTTCCAGAATTGGGGGAACTTTTCAAAATTTTTGCTGCGTTAGTTTTGAATTATGACATTGGGCTATGTGTGTGTCAAGTTTCATCAGAATCAGTTGAAAGCTGTGGTCAGGGTGAGGGTACAACCCGACAGACACACAGACAGACAAACTGCCATTTATATATATATATATTATATATATATATATATATATATATAATATATATACATACACACACACACACATATACACATATACATATATGTCAAGCAGCCATGTGGTCAATGCCACTGCTGCCTGACTGGCTTCCATGCCAGTGGTATGTAGAAAGCACCCACTACACTCTCAGAGTGGTTGGCATTAGGGAGGGCATCCAGCTGTAGAAACACTGCCAGATCAGATTGGAGCCTGGTACAGCCTTCTGGCTTGCCAGTCCTCAAACCGTCCAACTCATGCCAGCATGGAAAGCGGAGGTTAAAGGATGGCAACGACAATGATGATATACATATATACATATGTATATAATATATATATATATATATATATGTAAATGGATGAATGAATTATCCTTTGTTTACCGTTAACATGGAAAATTCAATAAACAGTTCATGCAAGTAACAAGGATGTAGCGGCCTATTCAAAGGTAGAAACTCCGGTTAATGTACAGTAATTTGTGTAGTATAAATAAATATTCAGATGCTATTCAAATTCTTTTACTTTCGACATATGTTTCGAAGACAACATTTGTTTTATTCTAAAGGAATAAACGGTGTAAAATGCAATCTTCTCATCAGGATAGAAAGAGAGCCTATCTCAACAACAAGACATTATAACACTTACGATGACTGCATTATCAGTTTATCATTTATGCAGTCATCGAAATTGTTATAGCATCTGCGTTCAACTCCATTTATTTACTTATATATATATAAGGCGCAGGAGTGGCTGTATGGTAAGTAGCTTGCTAACCAACCACATGGTTCCGAGTTCAGTCCCATTGCGTGGCATCTTGGGCAAGTGTCTTCGGCTATAGCCCCGGGCCGACCAATGCCTTGTGAATGAATTTGGTAGACAGAAACTGAAAGAAGCCTGTCGTATATATGTATATATATATATATGTGTGTATGTGTGTGTGTTTGTGTGTTTGTCCCCCTGGCATTGCTTGACAACTGATGCTGGTGTGTTTACGTCCCCGTCACTTAGCAGTTCGGCAAAAAGAGACCGATAGAATAAGTACTGGGCTTACAAAGAATAAGTCCCGGGGTCGAGTTGCTCGACTAAAGGCAGTGCTCCAGCATGGCCGCAGTCAACTGACGGAAACAAGTAAAAGAGAGAAAAGAGTATATATAATATATATGCTTATATTAATGTATGTATGTATGCATAAATATATATATATACATATACGTACATATATAATACATATATATATATATATAAACACACACACATATATATATAATATATATATATGCTTATATTAATGTATGTATGTATGCATAAATATATATATATATATACATATACATACATATATAATACATATATATAAATACACACACACACACACATATATATATATATATATATATATATATATAGAGAGAGAGAGAGAGAGAGAGAGAGAGAGAGAGCATGAGGGAGAGAGAGAGACTTGATTAATGTTTTTTGTAGATAAAAGTAATTTAAGAGCGAGTGTCAATATTAACAACAGATATTAATGAGTGAGAGAATAAATGGGGGCTGGGAAACAGACTGAACAAACCTCGTTAAGTTATGATGATTCGTTAATCCATCAATGTCGAGCTAAGAGAGTTCAGTTTCTATGTTATGATACAAAGATACCTTTAAGATGCGTGTACACAGGAATATATGTCAATGTATACATATACATATGCATACACACACACATACACGTAAACATGTACACATATATACACATACATGTATGTATGTATCTTTATGCCAATATGTATGTAAGTGTATGTGTATATGTATACATGTGTGTGTGTGTGCATATGTGTGTGTGCGTATATACTAGTGTATGTGCCTATATGAACATATGTGCGTGTGAGGTGTGTGTGGGTGTATGAGTGTGTGTATGTATACAAGAAAGAGTGTGTGTGTGTGTATGTATATATGAGTGTATGTGCCTATACAAGTGTATGTGTGTGTGTGGGTGTACGAGTGTGTGTGTGTGTATATATATTCGAGTGTATGTGCCTATATGAATGTGAGTGTATGTGTGGATGTGTGTGTGTGTATGTATATATACATACAAGAAAGAGTGTGTGTGAGTGTGTGTGGGCGTACGCAAGTGGTTACACTGTTATGAGCGCGTATCATTAACACTCGAGTAAACGTTATGACAC
>NC_043010.1:20327600-20385100 GCF_006345805.1 Octopus sinensis
CATACACATACATTTACATACACATAGATATATATAAACGTCATCTAACCCATGCAAGCATGGAAAAGCAGATGATAGAATTAAGATGATATATATATATAAATTAGAAAAAAACACTTTTTATCAATTCAAAATGAACAATTAAATTACACCATCTAGAAAATTACATATAATAGAAATATTGAAATTAAAATATTAAAATTAAAATATTGGGATTAATATTTAGCTGTTGGTAATATTATTGAATTATTAATAGGAGTCTGTTAGTTGTAGTTGGGTGTCTTCATGGCAGTTTCTCCATAAGTTGTGTTTTTTTTTCCTCATCTTTCTTTAGTTCATGAGGCTTAAATATTTTTTTGTTTTTTTCATATTTTTCATTGATAAAAAGATTTGCCATTTTCATTGAGAATTTATTCTATTTCTTTGCATTATGTCTTCATGCGTTAATTTTTATAAACGCTATTAACTATTTTTACGTTTAAAATTCAGTTAAAATTTTCCTTCGCCAAGTTAAGTTACATTTTACATTTTATTGTTTATCTATTTCATTTGGATTTGGAATCATTTTGGGTTTGAAATTATTATTATTATTGTTGTTGAAATATTATTATTTATTTATAGTTTGTTGATAGTTATTTTTTATGATCTTTATTAGTTATGATATCTATTAATTTTTATAAAGGGATTTAATGTATTACATATAATTTAATTTGAGAATTAGTTTCATTAGACTATACATTTTTTAATAATTAGGTAATATTTTTATTAAGCAATATTACATTTAAGTAAATTAGCTTTTATTTTAATTAATATTATGTTTAACTTTATTATCGTGTGAAATATTAAATCTATAGATATTACACATAGATATTAATAATATAGTTAGTTTATACAATGGATTTGTGTATATTTGAACTATTTCCTATTTTTGATTGTATTATTCATGACAAGTGATATTTTTATACATTTAAAATCCAGATAGATTAATTTAATCGTTGAATTTTGTTATATAGTTTGTTTATCAATATTATTTGGATTTTGTATTATTTTGAGTTTGATCGTTGTTATTACTATAATTGTAATTGACTGGATTTGTAGAGGACTGTCGGTTGTAGTTGAATATCTTCATAGTGTATTGTTCATTTGTTCTAATATTTTTGCACCTTTCTTTAATTTATGGGGCTTAAATGTTTCTTACTTTCCATTAGTAAATAATTTTCACCATTTTTATATATATAGATAGTTATAAGTTACGATAGATATTAATTATTATATCTATTTATTTAGATTTTTTTTATAAAGGGATCTAACGTATTACATTTAATTTAATTTGAGAATTAATTGTGTTAGACAATATATGATTTAATTATTAGGTGGTATATTTATTAGGTGGTATATTTATTAAGTAGTATTAAATTTAAGATAATTAGGTATTATATTAATTGATATTTAGTCAACTATATTATAGAGTGATATATTAAATCTATAGATACTACACATATATATTAATTATATATTTTGCTTATTTAATGAGTTTGTCTATATTTGAACCATTTCTTATTTTGATTACAATATTAATGGTTTGTACTAGCATTGTGTATATTAATTTATTTTAAAGTATTGAATAATTTAAGTATTGTTTTTAGTTTTCACTTAATGTATATTTAGTATCTTATATATATATATATTAAAGTATATTTATTAATTAATTATTTTATTATTCTAGTTTATTTTTAACCTGATGAGTGGCTATATTTATATTGAAGTGATTTTACTACTACTATTAATTTTGTTAATATAATAATTTCTTAAATATAGCCACGAAACACGTGTCATTATTCTACCAAATATATACGTTTTTATTATTATTTTGCAATTTACTTAATCATCGGTATATTATTGTTATTTTAATTTTAATATTTCTATTATATGTAATTTTCTAGATGGTTTAATTTAATTGTTAATTTTGAATTGATAAAAGGTGTTTTTTTTCTAATTTTTATATATATATATTATATTTTGTGAAATTTGATTTAGTATTTCTAAATTGAACTTTTCCCTGTAAGTTAGGAATAATATTCCCTCAAATAATGATTATATATATATATATATATATATATATGTTAAATTAAATATGCAACCAAAAGAGCTACGAATAGTTTCATGCTATCAAGATACTTGAACAGGCATATTTATAGAATATGCCATATAGCTTAAAACAATCTTTCAAGCTCTGTTTATGCTGAACGGCTGCTGTCACATGTGAGACGAATTTGGTTGTCAGCTGAGTCTATTGTGAAAATTGCTCTGTCACCTTCCCTCAACCGGGAAGGCAAAGCAGTCTTCGTCATACTGGTGGCCATGGTGAAAGAATGTGTGTGGTGGACTTGAGTGAAAGGATTAGAGACAAACACCTTCCTCTCTGGCCAATTGCTCATCAACTTTTTCAAGTACCACTTGAAAAGGAAGGTGAGAATAGAGAGGCAGGTTTTGTCTCGTGAAAGTTTCAATAAAAGGTGGGTAAATGGAGCAAAGAGTGACGAAACCACTTTGAGCACAATCCTGTAAATCGAAAAGAGAGAGAGAGCACTTTGCTCTCATGTGTTTATTCTCTCCCTGCCTGATGATACCATGGTCTTTTCCGTAGGCTTTTCTTTCTATGAATAAACCTAATCTTGCTTTTTATACTTAAAAAATTTTTCTGTGATACATGATCCCTTTTGATCACCTTCTATTTTTTTCTCCTGATCCCTTTTGATCGAAATTTTATTTTCCTTTTTTTTTTACCAAAAGAAAAGCTCTACATTGTATTTTGTCCCCTCTGTGTTCGGCCCGTGTGGCTAATAAAAAAAAAAAACTTATCTATTTAGCTGTCTGTCTATCTATCTATCTATCTATATGTTGTTACACTGCACATGGTCTCCCGAAACCGTCTACAATACAACAGTCTGTGTCCGATAGCTCAGAAGACCGAATAAGCGAAGCTCAGCAAACCAACTTGCTTAGAGTGGAAGAAGCCATAGTCAAAGAAGCCAGGAGAGTTTGAAAATAACAAGCAAAACCGTTGAATATAACCAAAATACAAGAACTTTAATTAAGAGGCCAACAGCATTTATGGAATAAATAAAGAGTTCTTTATAGAGTTTTTAGAGAGTTCTTTCATTTACCTCAGAAATGTGTACTTTTTTTGGTGAGCTCTTCTTTTATTCACCAGTCAAATGATTTATTTTCTATCTCTTTTTTCCTGACTGGACTCTGTCGTTACTTCCAAATTCACAGTACCATTCTGCATTCTTTAAGTTGCCAAGTTCACACTATTTTTGCAGCAAGTTCAAAACCCTCAACCTTACAAAGACAGCAACATCACACTCTATACCAAGTACTGTGTCATCTGTTCCATACGAAATTGCCTGGCACCATCGCTCATATCGACCTCGTGGCACTGGCTACATCAAAGTCGTACATTGTCTTCCAGTCCGAACTTCGAACCACCTGTTCACATTGGCTTCCAGTACAAACTAACTTGCCACATGGGCAAATAGCTTTTATACTTTGCGTTCACTATAAAAGCACACCAAAATCACACCACCTACGCTTTAAATATTCACATGACCACAAAAAATTACATTTTTCGTCTTTGCTTGCAAAACCAGAAAGCGGTGTTCTAATTCGCGTTGTATGAATGAGAAATTATCTGAATGTAATTTTCTTCATTCGTAACAGTATATATCATCATCATCATCGTTTAACGTTCGTTTTCCGTGCTAGCATGGGTTGGACAGTTCGACCGGGGCCTGGGAAGCCAGGAGGCTGCACCAGGCTCCAGTCTGATCTGGTAGTGTTTCTACAGCTGGATGCCCTTCCTAATGCCAACCACTCCGTGAGTGTAGTGGGTGCTTTTTACGTGCCACTGGCATAGGTGCCAGGGGAGGCTGGCAGCAGCCTGCAGAGGCTGGCATACATATATATACGTACACACACATATGTACATACATGCATATATATTAGGTGCATGCTATTCTAAAAACAAAGCAGGCAACTGAATGAGGGCACATACATCATGTAGGTACCCTCTTTCCACCTGTCTCCCATAAATATGACAAATTTATATTAAATCTAATTTGTTATTTGCATTCATTTCTCTATGTTATGCATACACTACATGCTTGACATTCGGGTAGGAAACACTGCACACACACACACACACACATACAAGCACATGTGTGTGTGTGTGTGTATGAATGTGTCTGTGTGTGTACTATATATGTTTGCAGTTGTATTGACGGCAAATCATTAACTCAGAGAATTCTGTTAAATAATGGGAATTCTTCTGTAGAAATGGTTGTCATTTTATATGTTTCCTAAGGTTAGTAATTATGAACGAAAGAGAAAAAGAAAAAAAGTGTCTTTGTTTCAGAACGTATTACAGGTAACGTATGAGTACGGCATCAAATTACGGTTTAATTCTTGGTGAAATATGCTTGAATGCAATCAAGTAACTCGAAGGAGGTTTAACATTTGTATGCTAAAATATTTGTGGGAGGTAAGAGGAGACAGAACACACACACACACACAGACACACACACCACACACACACACACACACACACACACACACATACACACACATACACATACAAAAAATATGAAACAAAAAACAATTAAAATATATAAATTAACTTTGTTAATTACAAATATCTCTCTGATACTTCTTAGTTTTTATGTTTATATCAAAAGACATATAGAAAAATAATAATTATTTTGAAAAGTGCTGTTTATATGGATATGTGTGTATATATGTATGTATGTTAATTCCTTTTATTTCAAGATTTCTTGCCAATAGAGAAAGAGCTGGTTTCTAACCTAGATCCAAGGCTCCTTCATTCGAATTTCAACATCAACAGCAGGGTATTTTTGTTTGATTGTATGTATGTATGTATGTATGTATGTATGTATGTATGTATGCATGTGTGTGTGTGTGTGTGTGTATGTATGTGCAGATTTATATGTTTTATGTATATACTCTCATGCATATAGTTGCATATCTAGACATGATCATATATATTTAAATGAGAAACTACTGGAAAGTTTTACAGATTTTTACAGTTCCAGCGATGGATTGGATCCATAGTCTTCAAATTAGCTTTGTATGTATGTATGTATGTATGTATGTATGTATGTATGTATGTACAAATGCATGTGTATATATGTATGTGTGTGTATGTATGTATGTATTCATGCATGCATGTGTGTATGTATGTACAAATGTATGTGTGTATATATGTATGTAAGTGTGTGTGTATGTATGTATGTATTCATGCATGCATGTATGTATGTATGTGCGCATGTGTGTACGTGTATGTATGCTCCCTCATTGATGAAATATCCAACTTAAAAAAGACCCCAGATGACCTTTCCTGCTTTTCAACAAAGTGTGATGTCTCAGAGAGGCCTGAAAAAGGAAGCAAAGTGAGGTGTCTATAATGCTGCATTCTTACAGGCCTTCTTTCCTCCTGTGAGACCCAAGTGATTTACAGGAAGCATTTAAAACTACTAGAGCACTTCCACCTGCATTGACTGAGACCACTCTCGGACATACACTGCCTTTGCTGGGCAGGTCTCCTGCTGGATGGTAGTCGTATCCCTTAGGTGATGCTCTATGGAAAGATGCCTGAAAGAAAAAGGTGTCTGCAAAATTCTAAAAGGCATTTCAAGGACTCACCATTGCACTTTAGTCTTGACCTTCACAACTGGGAAGTACAGGATGCTGACAGAAACAAAGGGAGCAAGCAAATATACGAAGGATGTCACATGTTCCATGCAAAGTCAATAAGTTGGGCAAAGGCCCAAAAAGCTGCCCGTAAGGAAAAGGGTCTGGGATTAGCCATTCTTCAGTTTGTTTGTTGTGAGTGCAGCTGAATATTCTTGGCAAACACAGAAATCCAAAGCCATCTCAGGAGCCACAAGGAACCAAAGACAACTTGCCAACAGATTATGCTCAATTTGGTATTGCAGACCTGTTTATCTGTGATGTATGTGGCAAAGTCTGCGGAGGTACTCTGGACTCCTGAGATATTTGAGAACCCAGAATGGTCCTTCACCTGAGAGGCGTAACCATCAGGCTCACAACATGGATTTCATTTGCTGTCTTTGTGGCAAACTCAAGTAAATCTCTTGTTGAATCAGTTTTAAGTCAACAGCATCAGCAATGGTTATTCTTGTCAAATGAGCAGACAGCCATCATGCAGGTATGTATCTATGTATGTATATGTATAAAGGCAGCGAGCTGGCAGACACGTTAGCGTGCCAGGCGAAATGCTTAGCGGTATTTCGTCTGTCGTTACGTTCTGAGTTCAAATTCCGCCAAGGTCGACTTTGCCTTTCATCCTTTTGTGGTCGATAAATAAAGTACCAGTTTCGCACTGGGGTCGATGTAATCGACTTAATCCCTTTGTCTGTCCTTGTTTGTCCCCTCTATGTTTAGCTCCTTGTGGATAGTAAAGAAATATATATGTATATACATACATAGTTACATACATGTATGTATGTCTGTGTCTATGGACATATGTATATATGTATATGTGTATGTATGTAAGTGTATGTATGCGTGTGTGTATATATGTACTGTCCTACCAATGTCAGCATGGAAGGCAGACGTTAAACAACAGTAATGATGGTGATGATGATGATATATAATGCATGTATGTATATACGTAAATGTATGTGTGTGTGAGTGTGTGAGTGTTTATATGCCTGGATCAGCTACTTATTGTGAGCAATTACTATTATTAGTCAACAAACATTATCAAAGCAAATTGTCAACAAGGAAAAGTCTTATCACCGAGAAAAGAACAAATATTGACAAATGGATTATGTACATATGTGTGTATGGGTGTGAGTGCATGTATGTATGTATGTATGTATGTATGTATGTGTGTGTGTGTATGTATGTATGTATGTACATATGTGTGTATGAGTGTGAGTGCATGTATGTATGTATGTGCATGTGCATGTATGTATGTACGTATGTGTGTATGGGTGTGAGTGCATGTATGTATGTATGTATGTATGTGCGTGTGTATGTATGCATTATGTACATATGTGTGTATGGGTGTGAGTGCATGTATGTATGTGCGTGTGCATGTATGTATGTATGTACATATGTGTGTATGGGCGTGAGTGCATGTATGTATGTATGTGCGTGTGTATGTATGTATTTATGTATGAATGAATGTATGTATGTATATATGAATGAATGTATGTATGTATTTATCTATTTATATGTATGTGTGTGTGTATATATACACAGGAATGCACACACATGCACACACCAATATATATAAACATCACTGATGATCACTATACATCCCAGTGAACACTATACACACACATGTTTGTGTGTGTATGCATGTATATATATATATTTATATGTATATATTTATATATAGAAACTTATATTTATATACATGCATAAACATGCATACATACATATACAAATATATATGGATAACTGTCACTATATATATGTGTGTGTGTGTGTATGTATATACATACATGCATGTATATATAAATTTACATGGAAAACTGTCACTATACTCTCTTTTACTCTTTACTCTTTTACTTGTTTCAGTCATTTGACTGTGGCCATGCTGGAGGACCGCCTTTAGTTGAGCAAATCGACCCCAGGACTTATTCTTTGTAAGCCTAGTACTTATTCTATTGGTCTCTTTTTTGCTGAACCGCTAAGTTATGGGGATGTAAACACACACGCACACACACACATATAAGACGGGCTTCTTTCAATTTCCGTCTACCAAATCCACTCTCATGGCTTTGGTCAGCCCGAGGCTATAGTAGAAGACACTTGCCGAAGGTGCCACACAGTGGGACTGAACCCAGAACCATGTGGTTGGTAAGCAAGCTACTTACCACAGACACTCCTGCGCCTATATATATATATACACACACACACACACATTGTCTGTTTAATTAAAAAATTCTATATGTGGCTGAAGATTGCTCGACATTTTAAAACTTTAAAACTGATGTAGTATGAAACAATTGCACTACACTACCTTGGATATCCTTGTTGCTTATTTTGCTTATATATCATCATCATCATCGTTTAACGTCCGTTCTCCATGCTAGCATGGGTTGGACGGTTCGACCGGGGATCTGGGAAGCCAGAAGGCTGCACCAGGCTCCAGTCTTATCTGGCAATGTTTCTACATATATATATATATATATATATATATATATATATATATATATATATATATATATATACATATATATATATATACATATATATATATATACATATATATATATGTATATATACATATATATGTATCTAACTTAATGAATGAAACAACTATTGTGTGTGGTGTATCTACTTTCGTATGTAAAGAAAAGCGTTTAAACAAACACGTCCATGAAGATATTTGCACTGTTTCTGTTACTCATTGTATACAGACATAAGTTTGCCCACTTATCAACTCAGGTGCTTTAGGTGACAATCATTGTAAACACAGCTCTTCTACAGTGTTGTCTAGTTTTGTGGACCACCACCACCACCACCGCCATCATCATCACCACTGCGCTGCCACCACCACTGCCACTGCTGCCGTTGCCACCACAGCCACCACCAATACCGCTGTCACCACCGCTACCACTGCCACAATCACCACCACCAGCACCACCAGCACCACCACCACCATTGCCGCTGCTACCACCACTGCCGCTGCCGTCGCTACCGCCACAACTGCTGCCATGGCTGCCATCAATGCTGCCACCACCACCAACACTGCCATCACTACTGCCATCACCACCACCACCACCACTATTACCATTATTTAACATCCATCTTCCATGCTGGCATGGGTTGGACTGTTTGAGGAGATCTGATCGGTTGGAGCAGAGAACTTGTTATGCCGCAATGTCCTGCCTTGGCATGGTTTCTATGAGTGTAGTGGGTGCTTTTTATGTGCCAGGAGAGGCTGGCAGCGGCCATGATCAGTTGGTACTTTTTACGTGCCACTGGCACGGAAGCCAGTCAAGGTGGTGCTGGCATCAGCCACATTCGGATGGTGCTTTTTATGTGCCACCAGCACAGGTATCACAACTACAATTTCCATTTGATTTTTATTTTGATGCTGATGTACTTGACTCAATAGGTCACCTCAAGTACAGCAGGTCGCCCTATGATCCAAGGTAAGCACAGCAGGCTGTTCTGAGATCCAAGGTACTTTGGATGGGCTGGGGCTTCTATGTGAAGCTGGTGCAGGAAACAGCCATGAACTCACGTTATTTGTCGGGTCTTCACAGTCACAGCATACCTCCAGAGATCTCGGTCTTTCGTCATTGCCTCTGTGAGGCCCAACGTTTGATGGTCATGCTTGACCACCTCATCCCATGTCTTCCTGGATCTACCTCTATCCCAGATTCCTTCAACTGTTTGGGAGTGGCACTTCTTCACATATCTCTCGTCATCCATCCATAGTACATGACCATACCAGCGCAAACGTCTCTCTTGCATGCCACATCAGATGCTTATGTCCAGCATTTCTCTCAGGGCACTTACACTCTGTCGTGTGTGCACACTGACATTACACATCCAGTGGATCATGCTAGCTTCATTTCTTTCAAGCCTACACATGTCCTCTGCAGGCACAGCCCATGTTTCACTACTGTGAAGCATGGCAGTTCGCACACATGCATCGTACAATCTACCTTTCACTCTGAGTGAGAGACCCTTTGTCACTAGCAGAGGTAGAAGCTTTCTATATATATATATATATATATATATATATATATATATATGATTGTGTGTGTGTGTGTGTGTATGCATGTCTGCATATATATATATATTATATATATATATATATATATATATATATATATATATGCGTGTGTGTGTTTGTCTCTTTGTCTTTGACATTGCATGATAGCTGTACACAAGTGCCACCATTATGCCAACAACATCCTTCATTTCCAATGTTCTGGGGAAAGACGTCTGGTCATGGAGTAATACAAACTTACATGGAAACAGACGATGGTTAGCAACAGGAAGAGCATCCAGCCATAGAAAATCCACCTCAGCAAATACTGTCCAACCCATGCTGGCATGGAAAAGCGAATGTTAAAACAATGGCAATGATGATGGCGACATTGTAAACAAAACACGACTTCATTATTGGAACTCAATAAAACTGAAAGGTTTTGGTTGCACAGAGAAAGAAAAAAAAATCTTTCAATTTATTGACATAGTTTCCATAATTGAATGGCTTTGTTTGACCAGTTGAAGCTTGTTAATAAAATTGGTAATCAGATAACAACAGTAACCTAATTTTTGTTGTTATTATAGAAATTTCATCTACTTGAGAGCCAGTGTTTTACTTTCAAGATCTATCAGCCTACGAGTAATGCCAAAAAAAAAAAAATGAAAGAAAAAAAGAAAAATGAATCAAACAATAAAAAAAAAAGCACAAAATATTTCTGGCAATGAAAATTAACCCTTTGATGTGTCACGTGAAGATATTATGTAACTGATATTTCTATATCTGTTGGCACCATTTAGGAAAACCAGAATGTACGTAAGACAAATGGTGTCTGTCAGCTAATGAATTGATTCAGTGCAGGTTAATTGGGTTTAGTTTCCTGGAAACTATCTTCCACTTTGCCATGGTTGCGGTTACAAGAACACTTCTTCAGTGGCAAATGCTGTGTATGATCAGACATGATGTTTGATTCACAACCATGAGTTAAGTCCCAGGGCGTGGAACAATGTGTAAGCATCTTCTCTTATAGTCTCAGGCTGACCTCAACCTTGTGAATGGATCCAAAACTTCCAATCCTGACTCTTAGCCTTTACTTATTTCTTTATTGCCCACAAGGGGCTAAACATAGAGGGGACAAACAGGACAGGCAAAGGGATTAAGTTGATTACATCGACCCCAGTGTGTAACTGGTACTTAATTTATTGACCCTGGAAGGATAAACGGCAAAGTTGACCTCGGTGGAACTTGAACTCAGAACGCAGCGGCGGATGAAATACCACAAAGCATTTCACCCGGTGTGCTAACGTTTCTGCTAGATCGCCGCCTTAACTGACCCTTGGCTTTTACTGCTCTATCAACTGCTTCATTCCAGCACAATATTTTCATTGGTTTGGTTGGGGTTTTGCCTCAGCCATTTGTATGGTTACTTGCCTTAAGCCTTTTGCTACCATATTTCTGTTGAGATGTTCCGTGTTTATTTCAATTAATTCTAAATATAAATAAGTATTTAGTAAAATAACTTAGTATTCATTCAGCTAGTGGTAGGAGCATAAATTATGACTAAGGTTTCGTGGAAGATTTTAATTCAGAACTTTTGAAAACAAGACATTTGTACTACAGAGCCAAAGGTAGTTTCAGCCAGGTTGATATCAAAACAGTTAAGAATAGTTTCTCTATTACATATTTTAACCGTTTCGTCACCATACTTCTGTTGAGACACTCTGTGTCTCTTTCAATTAATTTTAAATATAACAAAGAATTTAGTAAAATAACTTAGTTATCATTAAGCTAGTGTTAGGGACATAAATTGTGACTAAGGTTTGGTGGAAGATTTTAATTCAGAACCTTGGAAAACAAGACATTTGTACAACAGAGTCAGAAGCAGTTTCAGCCAGGTTGGTATCAAAAGGGTTAATGTTACACTTATCTAAACTCTTTTCCAAATTGAAAGAAGCCTCTTTCTATGCCTTAAGCCCCTTGATTAGCTCAAAGCCACACCTGCTTCAATACTGCTCCTCTCTCCCAGTTGAGGTTTTTTGCCTTGCAAGAAACTTGGTGATCCCGTTGCTGCTGTTGACATGTAAAAAGCATACAATGGTATCTGGTGCAGCTCTCCAGCCTTGCCAGTCCCTGCTCAAACCATCCAACCTTTGCCAGCATGGAAAATGGACACTAAAGGATGATGATGATGATGGGGCAATGATGATGATGATAATAATGGTGATGATGATTACACACACACACACACACACACACACACACACATGCACGCATGCACATTAGATTGTTTGGGAAAACTTTCAACAAGATTGTCAAAGAGGCAGTTTTCCAGTTAGCAATTAACCTAGTTGCCAATTAACCCAGTTCAATTAACAAACCAACTATTTACAGTCTCCACACAATAACAGAGATGGTGTTTACTTAATTTATTACATCATTTGTTTGCTTGTTCTTTTTTTTTTTTGCTCTGAATTTCAAAATATTTTCATAGAAATTCTCTCTACATTTTTTTTTTGCTTCTAAAGTAAGTTAATATCATGTATCCTCCTCCTCCTCCTTTCTCTCCTCTTCCGCCTTGTCAACATTGTCATCACTGCCGTCGTTGCTGTTGCCATTGCTGTCGGTGCTGTTGTTGTCGTGGTCATCATCATCGTCGTTATCGCCGCTGCCACTACCACCACCACCACCACCACCACCACCACCACCACCACCATCTCCACCACTGCTTCTGAATTAAGGAGTAAATGGTTGAGCTTTCCACAGACACATGAATCCTGAACACTGTTCTCAGCGAGACTCAGCGTATGACAAGGTTGTTCCTTTTCAAGTACAAGTACAATCCAGTCAAGAGGCTTCTGTACAGTTTCCATCTTCCCAAATTCTCTGAGAAGCTAAGAGTTAATCTCAGCCTATTGAAAATGTGACATTTACCAAAGAATCCCTGTAAGGGGATTGTGTCTAAGACCCCAAATCTGAGAGTGATTCATAATCAAAACTCAGAGTCACAGGTTTAGTGTAGTGTTACTCGTCAAATAATAATTGGCTAATATCTCATTAGGGATAGATTGGAGTAATGGTGATTTGGTCTGATAACATGAAATGTTTGTGCAATTTGGCTGTTTCACAACCATCGGAGCTTGAAGCGCTTCTCATGTACGCAGGTTTGTGAGATGGTTGTGATCTATAAACAGTTTTGAGTAGGAACCAGAAAGAGAAGTATGAACATGCAAGGCACATTGAATTCGTAAAACAGAAGAGAAGAATAAAAACGTAATGCATATGTCAAGATAAAATGGAAGAGAGGAGGAATAAAATGAGTTATATGATGGTCTGTATGGCACTCTCAACACCACTATCATATGGTTTTGCTGCAGTTTGTCTGTTGTTTAAAAGTCCAGGACAGACTGGAGGTCTGGTGTCTGCATGACGAAGTTAATGTCGAGAGTGCAGCAGGAGAAAGTATGCAACACTAGAGGAGAGTTCATTTCAAGAATGGATGATTTCAGCTGGTTTGCCATTTCACTAGATTTCTCTTCCCTGGAATTCTTTCTTTAAAAAACTGCATTGATATGTAGGCACAAGCATAGCTGTATGGTAAAAATTTGCATCCCAACCATATAGTTCTGGGTTCATTCCCACAACATGAAACCTTGGGCAAGTTTCTCTACTATAAACCCTGGTTGACCAAAGCCTTGTGAATGGATTCGGCAGAAGGAAACTGAAAGAAGCCTGTCATATGTGTATATGTTTATATGTGTGTGTGTGTGTATGTCTGTGTATGTTAATGTCTCATTCCTTGACATGCATAATGGTTGTAAGCAAGTGTCGCTGCACTCATGGTATCCTTCACATCCAGTCTTCCATGAAAACATGTCTGGTTGTAGGAAAATGTCAACTTGCTTTAGAGAATCTGTCTCAATAAGTTCTGTCTGACCCATGTCAACATGGAAAAGGGGACGTTAATACAGTACTATTAGTAAGTCCTGAAAGGTGTAACAGCCAAAGGAAAACACATGAAATGAAATTCATAGAGAAAAATCAGACATGAGGAAATGCCCTGGAAAGAGCAGTCAGTTGTGGGACGTGAAAAGGAGATCTTTAAGTGACATCATCTTCCATAATTAGACCAAAAAATATTTTCCCAAATGTTATAATCTCATATTTATAAGCATTATTTCCTTTAACAAATAAATAACATATTCAGTTTTTAAATGGTGACACTTCATGGCAACTACAGGGTTAGGCCAAAAGTCACCCGGCAGTAAATCAAAATTCCATAAAGACTGTGTAATCCTGAATTGACTCGAATGGAAAAATGTGTCCCTCAAGGACTTCAGTTTGAACAATTTCCATGATTAGAAAATTACTATTTGTAAATCTCACAGCATGAGATATTCAGCAACAGTACTTTGGAGTAAAGACTGTTTGCTAACATAACATGGTAGTCCTGGTTTAGGACTTTTAGCCAACCCTGTATCTATATATATAAAGATGAGAATGTGTGTCTGTGTGTGTGCGTGTGTGTGTGTAAGTCTGTCTTTCTGTGTGTCTGTGTGAATCCCTAAAACTTGAGAATTACACAACCAATTTCCTTTCAAATTTTACACATGCCTTACTTAGGGTCCATGTAGTGTCATAGGCCAAAAAAATTTTTAACTTCTTGCCTAGTGTGAGCCCAGAGTAATATCATATCTCTGCCACTATTTCAGTATTATGTGTCAAAACTGAAACAATAACATCTCTCTATTGTAATGTCAGATGCCTTCACTTTAATAGTTTCACTTTAATACTGAAACTATTATCTCACATATATACAGGCATGCATACATATATACATACATACATATATATATAGTATATATATATATATATATATATCTATATATATATATATATATATATATGTATGTATGTATACATCTTCACAAATGTATATATAGAGATGTATATATATGCATATATATAGATATAGATGTATATGTATACATGTATATGTATAGCTGTATATGTATATATATAATATAGCTGTATATATATATATAATACACACACATATATACATGTATGTATATGTGCATATTCATTATATAAAAGTCAATGACTTTATGTGTGTTCATGTGTTACTTAAACATTCGACAACTACTGCACCGATCCTAATGAAATTTGGAATACAAAATTGAAGCCTAGGGAGAAGGGTAATGCTGTATGTTTCATACAATTTCATGGACCAAAATTACTGAATGGATCCTTATGATATTTGGAACTTAGATTCAATGCATAAGGGTGGGTATAATGCAATATATTTGGTTTGAATTTGAGATGGCTTAAAGGGGGCAGAACCCCCATGAAAATTCATAAATTTTTGATGTTGATGAAATGTCAACCATGGGTAATTGACACACATCAAGAGGTATTCTCAAAGTTTCCACTTCTCATGAGGATTCTAAGACACCCTAATGGGGGTCCCAAATTTTAGTCATTTTTTTATGATCTAAAACTAGGTCAAAAGTACTGAATGGATCTTTATGAAATTATATTCTATGCATAAGGGCCACAACCTCCATGAAAATTCATATATTTTTGCTGTTGATAAAATTTTAACCATAGTTATTAGACACAATTGAAGTAATATTTATAAAATTTCATCTTCTTACAAGTTAGAAAGACCCCTTCATGAGGACTTAACATCTACAATTTTGTCATTTTATCTAAGCAAAGACGAATACTTGTACTCTTTGAGCTGTAGGGTCACCCGAGCATAAAAGATGAGTGTTATTTGTAATTCAGTGGTACAACAGTGTAAGAGTTTGCTTTGACATACACTTACATTGTGATTTCTGCAATGTGGTGCATAAATTGTCAAGTAAATGAGAGACATCTTTGCCTCCACTGATTCAGTTGCAAAGTGTTGAGTAAAGTTACTTGGTTGCAGAACCCCTTTCAGTATTTTTATTATCACTGGGTCACGCATAGTTCCAAGATGGCAAAATTGATTTCAAGGCCTTCCCAGTTGAGTGACTGGTTATTCAAAGACATTTATAGATTGTAAATTTATTCTGTAAATTACATATCAGTATAGTGGTCATTTGCAAACTCCAGAGGTGACACTTTCATTCCTCCTTAGCCCTCACGTCACACAGTTGTTAATGTTTATTTCAGTTGGGTCATGCCCTTCCAATTGCTATAGATTTGTAATGCATCTTACAGCTGTGCCTGTCATCTGGATGGTGAGGAATCCTACATCGGGGAGTGGTAACGACTAGGGTACGGTAGCTGACTGCTTATTGTGATCATTCATCTTTTGGTTTCCTGTAGCTTTGCTCTCTTTTACAAACCTAGTGAAAATATATTTCCTATTTCAAAGAAATTCAAACAATAGATATAAGACCCAAGTTAAAAAGATTCTCAACAATTCAACTTCTCTGGTTGACATTAAGATGCCCACCCCCAATAGGGACGTTAACTCTCACATTTTAGAGCTCCATGACCTCCATTTTTCAGGAGCAAAATCCTTTTAACAGGTTCCATAAGACTGGAATTTTGGAATCTGCGTATAAAATCAGTAGTATGGGATACATGTGACATGATTACAATTTTTTAGGGTGTGTAAAGAGGGAAATAACCCTCATCTGTTATTTTGATGAAATTCGAAACATAGATATTCCAGTTCATTACAGAAAATATAACAGAAAAGTCTAATTCTTCAATTGCATGTAACTCGGGCAATGCTGGGTATCTCTGCTAGTATATATATATATATATATATATGAATGTATATGCCACAAAACCTCCTAAAACTGGACACCAATATCTAAGAATTGTCTATTCTTAATTAGATTACCTATGAAGAAGACCAAAGAATACCAGAGTAATCCCTAACATTTTCCACTTTAAAAGAATAAAAGACAACCTTCCACCATCTAATATGGAATGAAAACCTCTTATAATAATATATTCATTAACTCGTTAGACATGATTAGCACAAACAAAGCCTCTTGACTATGTTAACATTATATTTCATAAAAGTATATATATTTTATTCAGCATTTCTCTTCTTTTCATATTTTCCTCTACAATTCCCTACGTGGAGGAAAAAATATTTTCCTTCAAGCCCCCCCCCCCCCACATACACAATGCTAATTATCAGTTGTGAGAGTCTGTTAAGGTCATATTGACATGGCGAGCTGTAACACAATGACCAATTAAGACACTTACAGTTTCCCTGTTACCATAAAAAAAACACACATTTTGACCTGGAAAACACAGCTAATAACATAAATGCTTTCATTTCCCTGAGGCGTTGAAAATGAAGACATGCAAACACTTGAAGAAACATGTTTCTTCATTCCCAGGGCCTCATGGATCCGAAAGCATTGACCTCGTCAACTGTGTTTTCCAGATGGAAATAGGTTTCTATCATAAAATGGAAAGTGAAAGTGTTTCAATTGGTTCTTATGTTACGTGCCTCACCCTAACTTAACACACTCATTACTATTTGACCTTAATGACTCTCACAATAGACAATTAGCATTAACAAAAACTCGTTCACAGCAGCACAGCATTTCAAAACCATTTTTTTTTTCATCTATGGCTCCCTTTCATTCCTATCTCGTTAGGATGGACCCTTGTAGCTACTCCATGGTTAAAGAATCCTATTATATGTTTTTATAATTAAATATTATTAAGAACAGGTGGTGAGCTAGTCGAATTGTTAGCATTCCAGATGAAATGCTTAGTGGTATTTCGTCTGTCTTTATGTTCTGAGATTGAATTCCGCCAAGGTCGACTTTGTCTTTCATTCTTTCGGGGGTTAATAAATTAAGGCGCAATTGTGTACTGGGGTAAATCTAATTAACTGGCCACCTCCCCCAAAATTTCGGGGCTTGTGCCAAGAGTAGAAAAGATACATGTTAGAGGCAGGCGGCGAGCTGGCAGAAACGTTAGCACGCCGTGCGAAATGCTTAGCAGTATTTTGTCTGTCTTTACATTCTGAGTTCAAATTCCACTGAGGTTGACTTTGTCTTTCATCCTTTCAGGGTTGATAAATTAAGTACCAGTTGTGTACTGGGTCGATCTAATCGACTAGTTCCCTCCCCTCATATTTCAGGCCTTGTGCCTATAATAGAAAGGATTTTTAAGAAAGAAATTGTAAAAATATTTGATGTAGAAAATATAAGCAATTTTTATTTTATTCTTTACTTGTTTCAGTCATTAGATTGTGGCCATACTAGAGCACCACCTTGAAGTGTCAAACCAATCAACCCAGGACTTATTATCTTTTTTTTAAGCCTGGCATTTATTCTTTCAATCGCTTTTGCCAAACTGCTAAGTTATGTGTATATGGTATGTTTGTGTGTTGAGTATGGACGTGCAGCCCTTGGGGTGGGGTTCATACCATTTAGGGATTATTTATATAACAATAACTTTATGGAATCCCGGTTAATCAGAAAACATCGTTTATCTTTTATTTTTCATTTGTTTCAGTCATTAGACTGTGGCCATGCTGGGACACTGCCTTGAAGAATTTTTATTCAAATGAATCGACCCTTGTACTTATTTTATTAAAACCTGGTACTTATCTTTTGCCAAACTGCTAAGTTACTGGGATGTAAACACACCAACACTAGTTGTCAAGCCATGGTAATGGACAAACACAAACAGAAAGATATGCACTCATAGATATACAGATATATACAACGGGCTTCTTTCAGTTTCCTTCTACCAAATCCACTCACAAGGCTTTTGGTTGGTCCACGGCTATAGTAGAAGACGCTTGTCCAAGGTGCCACATAGTGGGACTGAAACCAGAACCATGTGGTTGGGAAACAAACTTCTGGCCACACAGCTATGCCTGCACCTATTGGAGATAAATTTTAACAACAAAATCATATATGCCCCCCCCCCCCCGCCAAGGGCCAAATGGACCATGGCCGAGAACCCAGGCATTAGATTCCTGCTACAAACTCTTTGGTGAATCTCCATAGGAATCCGTCTGCAGTGGATCTTCACAGAGCTTTATATCAACACCAACCATACCTTGGCCCTGGTCAAAGTCACATGTTATGAAAAAGACCAGGAAATTAGTTGTGTCTCCTGTTTTTGCTGATATATATATAGGTGTTAAAATAATAAAATAAGAACAGTAATAAATGAGAAAAGAAAAAAAATATAGTGCTTGCGCTTATTTGGCAAAAAAATAAATATAATGACCATCCCAAAATGCCACAATATATAAGTGTATATAGCTGGAATTTACAAAAAGCAAAACAAAACAAAAGACAAAGACAGGTGTGTAAACAACAAACAGATGTATTAGTTTAACGCTCTGGAAGTGAGAAAGTCTTTAATGTTTCAACAGAAAGGAACAGAGAAATAAACAGGGAGAGAAAAAAGTTTTAGTGGCTAGTGATCAACCATGGCGAATGCCAGACAGTGGTGGTCAGACATGTGTATATATATATATGTGTGTGTGTGTATATATATATATGTGTGTGTGTATATATATATATATAATATATATATATATATACACACACACACACACACACACACACATATATATATATATATATATATATATATATATATATACATATAAATACTTATATTAAGGGAGAAAGGGCGAAAACGACCTACGTTCAACATGCTTGAACATTCTGAGATGCTCAAATACTACTAAAAACACCAAATTATATATACACGCATATACATACATATATATAATTATTAATTTAATGTATAAATTACCTGTAAGCTTTTATAGCATGCTGACAAAATCATTAACATGATTTTATCCTTATATCTCTCTCTATATAAACGGCAGTTTGTCTGTGCGTGTTTCTGTGTGTCTGTTTTCTCGTACCCTCACTCTGACCACGGCTTTCAACCGATTCTGATGAAACTTGACACACACATAGCCCAATGTCATAATTCAAAACTAACGCAGCGAAAATTTTGAAAAGTTCCCCCAGTTCTGAAAAAAATCGATAAATTCGACATGGGGTCGAGAATCAAAAAAAATAAACCACAGACTGTCTAGGGGACGCAACTCAAACTTTTTTTACTCTCAAAAAAAAATTTACCATCATTTTTTTTCCATTTTTTTGCTATTTTTTGGCTATAACTCTCTAAAAATGCTTTATAGTTATTTCCCTTACAAACCTGAGCAACGCCGGGCGATACTGCTAGTTATATATATATAAATATAAATATATATATATATATACACACACACACACACATATATATACACCGTCTAACCCATGGTAGCATGGAAAACAGACATTAAATGATGATGATGATATATATATATATATATATATAATATATATACACACATAAATATATATACATGTCAGTTGTGAGAGTCATTAAGGTCAAATAGTAATAAGTGTGTTAAGTTGGGGTGAGGCACGTAACATAAGAACCAATTGAAACACTTTCACTTTCCATTTTATGATAGAAACCTATTTCCATCTGGAAAACACAGTTGACGAGGTCAATGCTTTCGGATCCATGAGGCCCTGGGAATGATGAAACATGTTTCTTCAAGTGTTTGCATGTCTTCATTTCTGAGGCCTCAGGAAATGAAAGCATGTTTTCCAGGTCAAAATACGTATAAGTTTCTATGTATGTGTGTGTGCGTGTGTGTGTGTGTGTGTGTGTGTGTGTGTGTGTGTATATATATTTATATATATATGTATGTATAACTATATAAAGTTGCGTCTGTGTATATATGTATTCAGTTTTACTTCTAGGTTTCCTCGCCTATGGACAAAGGTTAAATACACACACACACACAAATTTAGTAGTCACACAACCTAGTGAAAATAGCGGCCAAAACTCTCATAAACAATCTCTTTAAATAAGAGCTACATTGAACAATAAAGTTCCTGGTAACCGAATGACAGAACTGCTGCAACACTTTAAGTTATACTAAGCCATATATGGGACTATGCTATCCTGTGTGGACTTTCTGTTTGCTGAGTGATTCACTGCCCTTGTTGACCCAGTTACTGTTATATATATATATATATATATATACACACACACATACATACATATATATATTTTTCCTAAGTATTACCACTTAAAAACTGAAATAGTTTAGGAAATAAATACAATGCTGATGTAGACACAAAAATACTGTCAAAATGCTGTCATTTGATCTCCCCCTCTCCCCCCTCTCTCTCTTTCGAGTTCGTGGAATGTTTGGATTAATGTAATCTTAAACACAATCCTTTCACTCAAAACTGACTTCCACTTCGTTTCTGGGTCTTGGAATATTGAAATCCCCAAATTAGAAAAGGATGTTCATTACTTTATCAATAGTGAAAAGTAATTTTTGGCCATTCATGAAATAGGCACACATTGTGTATGCTGTCAACACACAAACACACAGAGTGAAAGAGAGAGAGAGAGAGAGAGAGAGGAAGAAAGAGATTATATATATATATATATTACGTTATTCATATTAATTCATATTAATTCAGACCATTTACTGTTCCAACCAGGAATGAAATAAATTTGCAGTTCCATCTGAGCAACATTCATTCTATGCATTTGGTCTCTTTCCTCCTCCTTGCTTTGTTTTGCAAACATATAGATAGGAGAGGATATCTTGATGTCTCTCTTTTTTTTAATGTTTTCACATTATAGGGAAATAGATTTTTCCATTAGTTTTAATTAATTAACATAATAACAGCAGATAGAGATGACTTGCTCGTTATTTTTTTTTTCTTTTTCATCTTCCTCTCTTGTTTCCTTCTAATAAGGAACACCAGACAAATAAACAACAGTGTTTGAAATGATAATGATGCTAACGGCTTTTAGTAGGTCACATGGTGAGTCAAATTTGGTAACGTTTGTCTTTTTTATTTTTATGCCAAATGGAATCTACACATTACACTAATATCTACCCCCTCTCCACTAATTCATTAATGAAATTTTACTGTTTCCAGGTAACTATTTCTTACAAATTTCCACAATTTAATTAACAAAACTCATATTTATTCAAACAGATTTCACAGGAAAAAAAATTAAAATAATTAATATATTGAGACTTTTACACGAATAGTTCTGGGTTTAGCTTTAATCTGCATTAGGTCCTTGGCCATGGTTTGGGAGTTCCAAGGTTTTGATGAAAGTGGAACCACTGCTTAGCCATTATTGTTCCCAGGTCTAGTTTGAGTCAGAGGAGTAGCACTTGCCAAAATTCCAGTTATTGGTTAAAAAGCATGGAACCACCCTGAAGCCAGGTCATGTTGAAATCATGCGATGCAGCTTGGTGGATGTAAACTGTTTTGACAGATAAACTTATTGAGTCAATGGTGAACATCACTAGAGGTGGAGGTGTGTGGTTTAGTGGTTGGACTCATGATTGTAAGATTGTGGTTTCAATTCCTGGACTGGGCGACGTGTTGTGTTCTTGAGCGAAACACTTCATTTCACATTACTCCAGTCCACTCAACTGGCAAAAATGAGTTAATCCTGCAATGGACTGATGGACTAGCATCATGTCCAGGTGGCGAATATATATATACCACGTAACCAGGAAACTGACCTTTATGGGTTGATATGACTCGAGAAGTGGACTTTTACTTTAGACATCACCAGATGCTGAACGGATGAACAGGCAACAAACTGCTAATGGCCAGGGTCAACCAGTTCAATGGTCAGCTGTAATCATGATGTGTGCAAATGAGGTATTTCAGCCAGCAACAGACCAATATGATGAAAACCCAGTCTAAATATTCATGCTTCATCGCTCAGTTGGGACATTTGGCATGGAAGGGTTACATTGGTCTGGGCAAGTTGCCCAACCGGGTTGAAGATGATTTACAAAAATATTATCATTCTTAGAATCATTACATTTCTTAGAGTTTTCCACATCTTAGTAGGAACACTGTATTTCATTATGAAAGGCTCCCAAATGGTGTGCTGAGGACCCTGGGGTGCCGTGAGATCAAATGAGAAGTGCTGCAAGATCAACCAAAGGGTACCGTGAAATATACATACATATGTGGTACCATGCTTGATCATTTAGAATCAAAAATACATATTGATATTATTTTAACCCTTTCGTTACTGTATTTATTTTGAGATGCTCTTTATTTCTTTCAATTACTTTTAATACAACAAAGAATTTAGTAAAATAACTTAGTTATCATTCAGCTAGTGTTAAGAACATAAATTGTGACTAAGGTTTGGTGGAAGATTTTAATTCAAAACTTATGAAAACAAGACTTTTGTACTCAGAGCCAGAGCCAGTTTCAGCCAGGTTGGTATCAAAGGGGTTGAGAATTGTTTCTCTATTATATATTTTGACCCTTTTGTTACCATATTTCTGTTGAGATGATCTGTGTTTCTTCCAATTAATTTTAAATACAACTGAGCCAGAGGTGGTTTCAGTTGGGTTAGTATCAAAAGGTTAAGCTTTATATATCATCAGTTCAGATGGTGTATATCAGACATTTAGGTATTAAAATGGAAGAACCATTGGAGCTTCGTTGGTTGGAGTTATGTTTATTATAGGGTGGGCCAGGAACCCCAGGGTGGGAATTACAAAAGGGCTGATGAATTGTCATATTTAATAAAAAAGAAAAATTTTTAAATGTGTCAAACATCAAGGGAAGCTGGATTATATCATCATTATTGTTGTCATCATCACCATCATTTGACATACACTTTTCCATGCTTGCATGGGTCAGACGGAATTTGTAGTGGCAGATTTTCTACAGCTGGATGCCCTTCCTGTTGTCACCTATCACCTACTTCCAGGTAAGGTAATATATCTCCAGGAAACAAACAATATTGCTTGTATAATAAAAGTGCTCATTTACAATCATTACAGGATGGGAAGACAAGGAGAGACATACACATACATATATGTGTATATGTGTGTGTGAGTATGTATATATATTTATATATGTATACATATATATTTATACATATACAGTCTTGGTCAAAAGTATTAGGCTACCCCAATGTTTTGGGGTTCTGCTATCTCAATATGAATGAAACTCTTGCATGTGGTAAATTATGGTATATTTCACAATATGCATTAGTTTTAATATCTGGTTGACTCTCTTTTAGCATCAATTACTGCTTTTATACTGTACTGTACTTATGCAACCAATTATGAGTTAGACCAACGTCCAAAATTAACTTATGTTTCCTTGATTATTTCAAAGTTTTATACTAAAATACACTGTGGATACAGTTAATAAGCAGTAAAAAGCCTCAAACAAGGGTGTTGAGTGAGTGTGAGTGAGGTCAGATCGTAGCTCATCATGAAGATAGAATGTCTCAAAGGAAAATTACTCAGAAGATGAAATGTTCTCGATTCATGGTGCAAACGATTTTCAAGCACTTCAGAGAGACAAAAGATATGAAGACAATACAAAGAACAGGCAGAAAATAGGTTTCATCACCTCGTGATGACAAATCAATCATCTGTCAATCACTCAGAAACAGAAGAAAAACATTGTCGGAGCTCTGTGCAGACTTCAATGAGGCAAGTACTTCACAAATATCAACCAGAACTGTTAGAAGAAGGCTTGTAAAGTACAGTATGAAAGGCTGTGAAGCTAGGAAGAAGCCATGGATTTCTGAAGCGAATATGGAAAAATGTCTTCAGTGAGCCAAAGACCACTCAAATTGGACCAGTGAGCAATGGTTGAAAATCATATGGTCTGATGAATGTAACTATGAGGTAAAATAGTACAGGTATTCAATAAACATATAAACTTAATGTAACTGGTTTGTTGCCCAAAATATATAAAAAGGTATCCAACATAAAGCTAATATTATTTTTCATGTTTTTACTCAGGTTTTCAGTACATATGGTGCAACTTTCGTGCATTACAGAGTTGGGGAAGCATTTAAGGCTGAATGTCTGGTACCAACCGTGAAACATGGGGGTGGTTCTATCATGGTTCTGTCACAGGACCCAGAGAATGTAGAGCCATCAATTACTAAATTGCATCCAGAAGTGTCAGAAAACAGTGTTATCTTTCAACAGGACAACACTCCATGTCATACAGCAATGAATACTCATCAATGGTTTGAGACACAAATTATTCCCATGGACTGGCCAGCTCAATGTCCTGATCTAAATCTGATTGAACACCTATGGAGAACTCTTGATGAAGCTCTCAGGAACAAAACAATCAAAAATAAAGAGCATTTGTATCAATAGTTGAGAGAAAAATGGAGTAAAATTGCACCTAGCACCTGCAACAAACTAGTTGATTCAATGCCTAACTGTATGAAAGCAGTAATTGATGCTAAAGTAGCATGAACCAGATATTGAAACTAATGTATAGTGTGAACTATACCATAATCTACCATGTGTACAAGTTTCATTAACATTGAGATAGCAGAACTCGAAAACATTGGGGTGGCCTAATACTTTTGGCCAAGGCTGTATATGTATATACATACATACATATGTATATACATCATCATCATCATCATCATTTAATGTCCATTGTCCATGCTGGCATGGGTTGGATGGTTTGACCAGAGCTGGCAAGCTGGAGAGCTGCACCAGACTCCAGTCTGATTTGGCATAGTTTCTATGGCTGGATGCTCTTCCTAACGCCAACCACCCCAAGAGTGTAACAAGCGCTTTTATGTGCCGCCGGCATGGGTGCCATTTGGGTGGCACCAGTATCTGCCACGACTGTGATTTTACTTGGCTTGACGAGTTTTCTTCTCAAGTACGACATCATGCCAAGGTCTCGGTCATTTGTCATTGCTTCCGTGAGACCCAACATTCATAGGGTTGGTCCAAGGCTATAATAGAAGACACTTTCCCAAGGTGCCATGCAGTGGGGCTGAAACCAGAACTATGTGGTTGGGAAGCAAACTTCTTACAACACAGCCACACCTGCGACTATTCATATGCGAAAGACTTCTTCCAGTTTGTGCCACCAATTCTACTCACGAGGCTTTGGTCAGTCAATCGGCCTGGAGTAGAAAATATTTGCTTGAGGTGCTGAATAGAGGAACTGAAACTAAGACAACATGGTTGAAATGCAAACTTCTTAACCACACAGTTTGAGTGTTGTTGATGCCAGTGCTGCCTGTCTGGCCCCTGTGCTGGTGGCATGTAAAAAGCACCATTCAAGCGTGGTCGATGCCAGTGCCATCTGACTGGCTCCCGTGCTGGTGGCACGTAAAGCGCACCATTCGAGCATAGTTGATACTAGTCCCACCTGACTGGCCTCCGTGCTGGTGGCATGTAAAATGCACTTGCTACACTCTCAGAGTGGTTGGCATTAGGAAGGCCATCCAGCAGTAGAAACCCTGCCAGATCAGATTGGAGCCTGGTGTAGCCTCCTGGCTTGCCAGTCCTCAGTCAAACCGTCCAGCCCATGCCAGGATAGAAAGTGGATGTTAAACAATGATGATGATAATGACAAAAAAAAAATGTTTTCACTAATTTTTGGGGAGGGGTAGGGATTGGTTTTTGTCAGTTTGAGGACAACTTGGCTTGAATAGATGAAGGTATTCAAAATGGTTCTGTATACTCTGGTTGAAATCCTGCTTAAATCAACTTTGCTCACTGAACATTTGAAATATATAGGATGTGTCTGAAACATACTAAATTAATGGGTGTAAGCATGGCTGTGTGGTAAGAAGCTTGCTTCCCAACTACATAGTTTTGGGTTCAGTCCCACTGCATGGTACCTTGTGCTTTGACCATAGACTCGGGCTCAACCAAAGCTTTGTGAGTGAATATGGCAGACAGAAATCTAAAGAAGTCTGTTGTGTCTGTCTGTAGGCATGTGTGTGTGTGTGTGTGTGTGTGTGTGTCTCACCACTGCTTAACAACTGGTGATGGTATGTTTATGTCCTCACAGTGGACATAAATACCAGGCTTTAAAAAAAAGAAGTACAGGTGGTCAGCTTATTCAAATAAAAATTCTTCATGGGCACAGACTTGTCACTGAAACAAGTAATAGATGAAAGATAATGAAAGTCTAGCTCTGTGGTTCCCACCCAGGGTCCACATGGCCCCAAGGATCCTTATAAGATTTCTGGGGGTCCACACATGTAAAATAGTAAATTGGAGATCCTCAGCAGTCTTTTAGGGGTTCAGGAAAACAATTCTACTTTATTCTTTTACTCGGTTCATTCATTTAACTGTGCCCATGCTGGAGCACCACCTTTAGTTGAACAAATCGACCCCAGGACTTATTCTTTGTAAGCCTGCTGAACTGCTAAATCATGGGGATGTAAACACACCAACATCAGTTGTCAAGCGGTTGTGGGTGGACAAACACAGACACAAATAACAAACACATGCATACATATACACGACGGGCTTCTTTCACAGTTCTATATTTAAGAGATGAGGAATTATGTACCTTATTTACATTTGATGGATATTCGTCCTCATCTTGCTTGTTGTTAACACAACATTTCGGCTGATATATCCTCCCAAGACACCTGATGAAGGCTGGAGGGTATATCAGCCGAAACATTGTGTTAACAACAAACAAGATGAGGACAAATATCCATCAAATATAAATAATGGGCTTCTTTCAGTTTCCGTCTACCAAATCCACTCACAAAGTTTGGTCAGCCCAAGGCTATAGTGGAAGACACTTGCCCAAGGTGCCACATAGTGGGACTGAACCCGGAACCATGTGGTTGGTAAGCAAGCTTCTTACCACACAGCCACTCCTGTGCCTATTGCAAGAAACAGCTGGGTTTCTTCCTCTAATATTTTACGTATTTCAACCTACACAAGTTAATGAGTGAAAACTAAAACAGGAATTTTGAAAGAAGTTTCTATGGGGTTCCAGCAGAATAAAATAGTAACCAAAGTGGTCCATAGATAAAAGAATGATTGGTAAGCTGGTAATCACTGCTGCTAAAGTATTTCCATAAGAACACTTCAGCAGGAACACAGAACAAATTCTTCTTTCTTCTTTCTATCATATTTCCTTTCCATTGAAATCTGATGACCTCAAAGTGCTTTCTTGTCTTTTGAATTCGAAACTAAATCAAAATCCGTTAAAGGGTAAATGTTTCACTCACATGGTACCTTCAAACAAGGAACAAATGTTATTTATAAACCTCAAATATCTCAATGTTTGATGACAACACTTAAAATCACTTATAATGGGGGATGTAGTTTATCAATGGATAAGCACGAAATTTATTTAGGAAAATCCCTCTGAGACAGTTTAAGTGGATCATTCTCAGATATCAATTGCATGAGGTAAAAAGGAAAATAAAAAGTGACAAAACGTAAAGTAAACTGGTTTGTGTGTTGGGTTGAGAAAGGACATCTGGCAATTTGGGCAGAATTTTATTTTGTTGGAAATTAATGTAATATTCTCTTTTATAATGCAGGATCTCCATATTTCTGATGAAGGTATTCAAAATGGTTCTGTATACTCTGGTTGAAATCCTGCTTAAATCAACTTTGCTCACTGAACATTTGAAATATGTAGGATGTGTCTGAAACATACTAAATTAATGGGTGTAAGCATGGCTGTGTGGTAAGAAGCTTGCTTCCCAACCACATGGCTCTTGGTTCAGTCCCACTGCGTGGTACCTTGTGCTTTGACTATAGCCTCGGGCTCAACCAAAACTTTGTGAGTGAATTTGACGGACAGAAATCTAAAGATTTGAGTTTGTCAAGCGACAACCAGTGTTGGTGTGTTTATGTCCCCATGACTTAGCGATCCAGAATAAGTCCCAGACTTAAAGAAAATTGTTAAGGACTTTGGTTGATTCATTTTATTCTTTTGCTTGTTTCAGTCATTTTGACTGTGGCTATGCTGGAGCAACGCCTTGACTAAAAATTCTTCAAGAAGGTGCGCCAGCATGCCCACAGTCTAATGACTGAAACAAATAAAAAATATAAAAATAAAACTTAGATTAAATATAGAAAGATGACAGTCACAAGTGCATCACCCTAACCCCCAAGCCATGCTCGTGCATGCTGAAATACTATCTTCTTCTAAATATAAGTGTGAATTGAAGAACCTTTCTCTTTTATATTTAGCACAGAAAATACCAGCTAAAAATAAAATCCCCAAACCAGTTCCTTATTGTCATGAAATCTCGTTACATAATCATTTATTAAGGTGATTATGGACGAGGTAATGATTATTTGCAACTCAAATTGGTGCACATTTTAGATGAGAGCTCCAAGCAGTGATGGAAGACGGATATAGATAAATATTAGAGAAGAAATTAGCTAATTTAATATGAATGTCTATTTTGACATCTGACATCACGTAGATGGTTCTAATTACATATTTGCGGATTAAGAATGCAAAATAAGCTTAACGGTTAAATGAACTATGGAATGAGGTGTGGGCCTATAAATCATATGTTGGGTAACTTTCTGAAAGTAAATCTGTAAGTCTTACCTTTGAAATAAGTAATCAGTCATTCACTCCTGTAAGGAATTGCTTGAAATATTAAGCATTTAAACTGGCTTTATGTTCTATCTTCAAACTGGCCAGATCCAGCCTCTCACACCTACCCTACAATGTCATTCTAAAAATAAACAATCACATCATCATCATCATCAACACCATTATCATCATCATTGTTATCATCATTGTCTCAGTTATTGATATCATGATTGTCCTTGTCATCATTTTCCTCCTCCTCCTCCCCTCTTCCTCTTTCCTGCTTGGAATGGTACTTTACTTTGAGCCAAATATTTCTCATATGATGGCAACTGTGTCCATGGTACCACTTCCTGCTACAAAGTCAAGCTGCACCTCACCTATGTAGGTCCGACCCTCTTAGGAAATGACACTCCACTGGTTACAATGATGAAGGTTCCAGTTGAACCAATTAATGGAACAGGCTGCTCGTGAAATTAACAGGCAACTGATGAAGCACGCCACAGACATGCGCAGCCGTCACATGGTCCTCAAGGAGATTCAGCCATGGCAGAGAATGTAACAAGGCTGCCCCCTTTTGAATTACGGGTACAATACATTTTTGCCAGTTGAGTGAACTGGAGCAATGAGAAATGGAGTGTCTTGCTCAAGGACACAATGCACCCCCCAGGCATTGAACTCAGGACCTTACGACATGAATTGAATACCCTTTTTCAACCTTTTTACCCTTGTGTAACCCTTAAAATATATCACATGTCTCAAGGAACCCTGCACAAAAAACTTATATACCATATCTTTCTCATATGTTTTTCATCGTAGTTCATGTGGTAAATAACAGATATATATAAGATTATATATATATATATATATATATTAATAACTGGTTTAAGAAAAAATGAATACTTCTTTGATAACCTAATAGGTTAGATAAGATGATGTCTATATTACAATAACCAATAATATGTTGTGCATGTATAGTAATATTATGATCATGAAATCAGCAGTCAGCTTATCTCACTCTTTGATAAGGATCTCATTCAGCAGTTACAAAAGATCATCACTCAAAACAGTTTGTCTTATAGAAACAAATTTATCACAGACATCACCATTTTTAAAAGGAAACCACAGCCAACATCTGAATGACTTCACTGCATAAAGATATACTCCACAAATGCTTTACATTTCATAAACAACGGTGAATATGTTACATTTTAAAGTCTTTACTATATTTTTTGACATGCAGGAGTGGATGTGTGGTAAGTAGCTTGCTTACCAACCACATGGTTCTGGGTTCAATCCCACTGTGTGGCACCTTGGCAAGTGTCTTCTACTATAGCCTTTGGCTGACCAAAGCCTTGTGAGTGGATTTGGTAGATGGAAACTGAAAGAAGCCCATCATATAAATATATGTATTTATATATGTGTGTGTGAGTATGTTTGTGTGTCTGTGTTTGTCCCCCCAGCGTCGCTTGACAACCAATGCTGGTGTGTTTACGTCCCCATAACTTACTGGTTTGGTTAAAGAGACTGATAGAATAAGTACTAAGCTTACAAAGAATAAGTCCTGGGTCGATTTGCTTGACTAAAGGCGGTGCTCCAGCATGGCCACAGTCAAATGACTGAAACAGGTAAAAGAGTATACAGAGTAAACATTTTGTGCAAACATTCAGGCCTTGGTCACCATCGTTTCCAATTCCTGTTGTATTTCACTTGGAAAGTTGTCTTTAATTCTACAACCATAGATACCAAATTTAAATATGGACAACAGGAAGTTCAATACAGGGAGTTTAGAAGAGAGTAGTAGAAATGGGACCAGGGGTGAAATTTTCTGTGAGTTGCAATCAAGAGGGTTAACACAACATGATCTTTGCAACTTTCTAAGCCATGTGGTGTTTCTGTGGTTAAAGTTTATTGATGTTAGGAAAGGAATTCTTAGTAGCACTAGTGCTTGAGTGTGTCAATGTATGTGTGTATTTGTACGTGTGTAAATGCATTCACATAGACACACATGCACACGCATACAGCGAGGTATGTACATGAAAAGACAAATATGTGAAAGACAAGAAAAATAAAATGACAAAGTCTTAAGATAAATATGAAAGATAGAACTCATGGAATGAAAGACAGATAAGATTTAAGAGAACAATGGCAAACACAGACTGAATAAAGAAACATCGGGTATGGAGGACAGCAACATTACAGACATAAGTAACCAATGGAAATTGAGGTTACTGTTGTTGATTTTGTTGTAGAAAGATGAGAGATGTAGACTTGGTGGGAAGGTTGTATTTTCTCAAATATTATATTTCCTTAAGCTGTCATTTTATATTACATAGCTGTAAGTTTTATGTCTTTGCTCTTCAGGCAAAACAGAGAAAGAGTGACAAGGAATTTGTTATTTTGAATATGTAGTAAAACTAGAAAGTAACATGGTTTTTGAATGAGTGAAAAGAAAGCAGAAAGGAATTAGGAAAGAGGGAGCAATGTAAAAATAGTTATGAGGTTGGCCACCACATGTAGTCCTTGAAGCCTTCTCCACAAGACACACAGCCTAATATCTATTTAAAGTGCTGTCTCCATTATAGGTTCAGGAACAAGGGGGTGAAGGCGGTGCAAGCATACCCAGAGAAATTTTTTGAAGGGAGCAATAAAAATGCTTTGAGTGTCCCTCTGAGAAAAAAAAAAAGCCATTGCCAAAACAAACAAGCACAGGAACATTTTTACGAACTGGTTTGAAACATTGCTTTTCCAATATTGGATTGATCTGATTTGGTTGACCCACCACCACAGGCACAGCAGCAGATATTTCGCTACTGCCCCAGCCACTTGCCTCCTTAAGCTTTCAGTCATACTGTAACATCTCTTATCCTTCATTTAGACTCTGGGTGTGTCTCGGCAAGTGATTGTAACAAACATACAGATTAAAAGTAAATAATAATAATAATTACGGAGATGTACTTGCATAGCAAGTGTCCTGATCTGAGATCGTGTGCTGGAACAAAAACAATTGCAGTGTGGAGGGTGTTTATAAGCCATTTAAGAAACACACAAAATCCGTTAGATTCACTTCAACATTTAAATTTAATTTGTCAAAATATTTTTGTCACTTTGAGACCACGACCTTTTCACTGACAAAATTCTGTGCTGCATAATAATAATAATAATAATAATAATAATAATAATAATAATAATAATAATAATAATAACAATACTAATAATAATGATAACCTTCTCTTTATGGATGATTTAAAACTGTTTGGAAAAATAGAGCCTGAAATGGAGAGGCAGGTTGAGACTGCAAATGTGCAGCAAGGACATAGGGATGGAATTTGGTATCTTGAAGTGTGCTGTGCTTACTTTGGAGCAGGAGAAAAGAGTAAATTGCAGGAGCATAGAATAGCCAAACAGAGAGAGAATGGCAGACCCAGATGATGATGGGTAAAAGTACCTTGGGATCCTGGAGCTGGACGATATTTTGCACAGAGAAATGAAAGACAAGGTCATCACTGCATATTTGAAGCACCTCAAACTTCTTTTGAAATCAAAGCTCAACTCAAGGAACCTTGTGACTGCCATCAACATACGGGCTGTTGCTGTAGTCCACTACAGTGCACTGATCCTGAGATGGACACAAGCAGAGATTGACCAACTTGATTGCACTACTCGAGAGTCAATGACAATGCATGGTGCCCTCCACCCTAAGGCAGATGTACATAGGCTCTACATGAAGAGATGTAAGGGTGGATGTGGGCTGATTAGTGTATGGGAGTGCATCAACAGTGAAAGAAGAAACATGACAGAATATTTGGTAAACAGCAAAGAAGACCAGCTACAGTATGCTGCTAGTGCAGAAGGATTTACCAAAAATGGACTTGAGAGTGCTCATGAATTCCGATCAAGGACAGCCAACGAGAGAGAGAAGAAACCCTACTCCATATGGAATTACATGGTCAGTTACACCGTGAAACCAGCAATTTAAAAGGCCAGGAAGCATTGTGGAGGTGGCTCAACAAGAGTGACCTAAAAAAGAAAACTGAAAGCCTAATCATCGCGGCCCAGGACCAGGCATCGAATACCAACTCAGTGAAAAGGGATATGTACCACACAAGTGCAACAGACCTCTGCAGAATGTGTGGGAAGAGGGTCAAAAGTGTGACTCACATTGTTAGTGCTTGTGAAAGTCTTGCGCAGAAAGAGTACAAGCGTAGACATGATAAAGTAGCCCAAAACCTCCACTGGCTACAATGCTATAAGTATAGATATGAGGTTATGGGTGCTTAGTACCAATATACACCGGAAATGGTAATAGACAAAAAGGGAAAGGCAAAAATCCTCTGGGACTTTGATTTCCAGACAGACAAGGTATTAGAACACTGAAGGCTGGATATAGTAACCTTTAGGAGGGACAAACAAGAGTGCCTAATAATCGACGCAGCAGTGCCAGGAGATCAACACATCATCATGAAAGAAAGAGAAAAAGTTGATAAATATGGAGACCTGAGAATTGAGATCACCAATGTGTGACAGTTATAAGAGTTGACCATAAAGGTTGTGCCAATTGTGATTGGAGCCTTAGGTAGACCCAAGCTGAAAAAAACATCTGAAAACTTTAGAAGTACACTACAGTCTTGGTGTATTGCAAAAATTGGCATTACTTGGAACTGCAGGCATATTGCGTAAAGAACTGTCTGTCTGAGGTCCTTGTTGTGACTTGACAAACAGTACAAACCCCCAGGAGACACAATATCTTCAATCAACAACCTCACAATATTTGATAGTCTGTGACGTCTACAATAATAATAATAATAATAATAATAATAATAATAATAATAATAATAATAAAAATAATAATAATAATAACAACAACAACAATAACAACAATAATAACACCTGTGCTCGTTTTGATTTTAAGATTGAAAATATTGACCTGGTTTGTAAAATAATTAGGACTTGGGTTTGCACCCTCTAAATAAATTTTGTTCCTGCACTTATGGCCTTCATTGAATACCATCTGGAGTGGAATACCTTCGTATCATTTTAGCTATGATAAAACATGGCTGGAACATCCTTGACCATAAGTCTGTGTGATCAGAGCTTACTTGGGGATTAGCAACAACAACAGTTACAACATTTGATGGCTCAGTCTACCAAGCTGTAAATGAGTATCATGAATAGGGGCACCTCAGTCTGAAGCAATCTGTGCATGGTATATAACTCATGAGTATTTAATCATTTGGGGAGATCGGGGCTTGAAACGTCCCTTCAGTGTTTAGGGAGGGGTGACGACATGCACCAGGTAAGTAAATGATGGTAAACAGATGTTGTTAGTGAAAGGGTATATGTGTTTATGTAATTATTGAAAGCAGATGTAATTAAATATCGTTATTGGTGAAGTACAGAAGTGACCTCCCCCCCAATACTTAATTTCTTTTCATTAACATTTCTTGTTTACTTCGTTAAGTGAGCCAAAAATAGCAGAGAAATCATCGTTAAATCAAACTGCAACATCTTGGTTGTTTCTTTCACATAGGAAAACAAAAAAAAAATGATGGTGGATGGTTATGGTTGGAATATCTTTGATCAAAGATCTGTTGAACTGGAGCTGTCCAAGGGATAAGCAACATCAACAACAACATCAACAAAAACTACTACAACCATCACCACCACACCATCACCCCACCCCAACAACAATAACAACAGCAGCAGCAACAACAACAGTTGCAGCAGTAAGAGCAGTTGCAGTAAAAACAACAGCGACAGCAGCAACAACAGTGGAGGTGCATTGGCCCAATGGTTAGGGCAGCGGAATCGCGGTCAGAGGATCGTAGTTTCAATTCCCAGACTGGGCTTTGTGTGTGTTTATTGAGCGAAAATACCTAAAGCTCCACGAGACTCCCTAACTTTCTCTCACTCTTTCTTCCTGTTTCTTGTCCCTGACTTCCTACGCAACCATTGAGCCTGGATGCGCATTCATCCATCCGTCGATGCTCTTGGTGTCGTGAGTTGACCTGCTTTCTCTTCTGTGGGTCTTACGAATAGCAAAGACCACGTTTCGGACTTCTCCCACTGGGACAAAGATCGCTTCACTCAACAAACAAACAAACAAACAGCAACAGCAGTTGCAGTAAAAACAACTGCTGCAGCAGCACAAACAGCAACTTGTTATGTTGTAACAGTTAGTTTCTCTTGTTTTTCAGTAAATTATTTCCAAGTTCTCACTGTTTAATTAGCAAAATTAATTATATCTTGTATTTAATGATTTACTCAAATGTACTTTTAAAATGTATTGCTCTAAAGTGTCACCAGAGAGAGAGAGAGAGGGAGGGAGAGAGAGAGGGAGGGAGAGAGAAAGAGGGAAAGAGAGATAAAGAGGAGAGAAACAATAGTGGAAAGAAGAGGGATCAGGTAGACAGTGAAAGGGATTTGAAGGGAGATAAAGTGAGGCACAACAACAGAGACAGACAATGTGGGGCCTTGCACAGGGAAGTAAGAAAATGGGCTTCTCGTTTTAAGGTCAGAGTACATCTGCAGATATATATGGGGATATTCAGGGTAAATGGACGGACGGACACACACACACTCTCGCACACACATGCACGTACTCATACATGCACACACACACACTCATGCATACACATACATAGACACTCACACATACACACACAGACACTCACACACACTTACACACACACACGCACACGTATGTATATGTTTATTTTATTTACCTTTTGACTTGTTTCAGTCATTAGACTGTGGCCATGCTGGGGTGCAGAATGAACGGGGGGTGCCAGTACTTAATTCTTTCAAGCCTGGTACTTATGCTATCAGCCCCTTTAACCGAAACATTACAGTACTGGAACATAAATATACAAACACTGGTTGTCAAGCGATGGTGGTGGAGGTGAGGGGGGGAGGACAAACAGAAACACAGACACACATGCATGCACACACACACACCACCACCACTACCACCACCACCACCACCACCACAACTACCACCACCATTGTTCAATGTCTTGAAAAAATTACAAAAATTGATTCCAGGTGAGAATGCGATCGATAAAGCTGTTTTTGTCCTGCTTTCCGTCCGTCAAGCTGCACATAACTGCACCTTCCATGGCAAAGTCAATCTCCTGCAGGATTTGAACTCAGAAACATAAAAACCATTAGTAAATAGTCATCTTTTACCTGTTTCAGTCATTGGACTGTGGCATCTTGAAGAATTTCTTTAGTCAAATGGATCAAACCCTGTACTTATTCTTATTTTAGCCTGGTACAATTCTATCGGTCTCTTTTGCTAATTGTTAAGTTAAGGGGGCATAAACACACCAAGGTCAATCATCAAGCAGTGCTGGGGGACAAATGCACACACACATGATGGGCTTCTTTCAGTTTCCACCTACCAAATCCACTCACAAAGTTTTGGTTAGCTGAGGTCATAGTAGAAAACACTTGCCCAAGATACATCAGAGTGGGAGTGAACCCAAAACCATGTAGTTGGGAAGTGAGCTTCTTATACTACACAGCTACATCTGTACTTTTGCCCCTTTACAAGTTCATCATTCAGGTTTCCACTGATATATGACGAGAGAGAGGTATCATCATCATCATCATCATCATCATCATCATCACCATTAACTTTTCCATGCTTGCATAGGTTAGATGGAATTCATTAAAACAGATTCTCTATGGCTGTCGCCCTGTTCCTTCACAAGTTAATATTTCTCCGTAGCCAGACTCACATTTCATGGAATATCGGAAGGGAATCCTACAGCTTGTATAACAGAAACATTTTGCTACAACAAATCACCAAATGTAAAAAACAAGCAAACCTGAACAACACCTATCCCCTACATGTATACATACATACTCTCTCCCCCCCACCTCTCTCTTCCTTCTATCATTTTATCCTGATCACTAGCTAACACACCTTCTCTTTCTTCACTTGGTTATTGTCTCTCACCCTCTTTTTTTTTCTCTCTTCCTGTTTTTGATTTGACCTTACAAACACATCTCCAACACCTTTAAGTCACTTCAAGAAAACCCTCAATCAAATAACACACTTTACAAGACTCAATGCTTGGAATGACCAATTATAAACACACACACACACACATACCTTGTGTATGGAACTCATACACAAGGTACAGGAAAATTATATATACACCATTCTGCTTAAATAATGGAACTGCAGATACAATATCCTTATGTATCTTGCATCTGGTTTCATCCCTCCACTTCACTCTGTATTTCATATCTTCTCTACAATAATTATTACTTAAACATTTTCTCACACCGTCTCTGATGAAGGGATATATAAAATATCTCAGAAACAGCAGTAAGACCTTCTCTTTATAAATGGTCTGAAAACTATCCAGTCTTGGATATTTTTATCTCATTCTGTTAATAATAATAATAACAATAATAATAATAATGATAACCTTCTCTTTATGGATGATTTAAAACTGTTTGGAAAAATAGAGCCTGAAATGGAGAGGCAGGTTGAGACTGCAAATGTGCAGCAAGGACATAGGGATGGAATTTGGTATCTTGAAGTGTGCTGTGCTTACTTTGGAGCAGGAGAAAAGAGTAAATTGCAGGAGCATAGAATAGCCAAACAGAGAGAGAATGGCAGACCCAGATGATGATGGGTAAAAGTACCTTGGGATCCTGGAGCTGGACGATATTTTGCACAGAGAAATGAAAGACAAGGTCATCACTGCATATTTGAAGCACCTCAAACTTCTTTTGAAATCAAAGCTCAACTCAAGGAACCTTGTGACTGCCATCAACATACGGGCTGTTGCTGTAGTCCGCTACAGTGCACTGATCCTGAGATGGACACAAGCAGAGATTGACCAACTTGATTGCACTACTCAAGAGTCAATGACAATGCATGGTGCCCTCCACCCTAAGGCAGATGTACATAGGCTCTACATGAAGAGATGTAAGGGTGGATGTGGGCTGATTAGTGTATGGGAGTGCATCAACAGTGAAAGAAGAAACATGGCAGAATATTTGGTAAACAGCAAAGAAGACCAGCTACAGTATGCTGCTAGTGCAGAAGGATTTACCAAAAATGGACTTGAGAGTGCTCATGAATTCCGATCAAGGACAGCCAACGAGAGAGAGAAGAAACCCTACTCTATATGGAATTACATGGTCAGTTACACCGTGAAACCAGCAATTTAAAAGGCCAGGAAGCATTGTGGAGGTGGCTCAACAAGATTGACCTAAAAAAGAAAACTGAAAGCCTAATCATCGCGGCCCAGGACCAGGCATTGAATACCAACTCAGTGAAAAGGGATATGTACCACACAAGTGCAACAGACCTCTGCAGAATGTGTGGGAAGAGGGTCAAAAGTGTGACTCACATTGTTAGTGCTTGTGAAAGTCTTGCGCAGAAAGAGTACAAGTGTAGACATGATAAAGTAGCCCAAAACCTCCGCTGGCTACAATGCTATAAGTATAGATATGAGGTTATGGGTGCTTAGTACCAATATACACCAGAAATGGTAATAGACAAAAAGGGGAAGGCAAAAATCCTCTGGGACTTTGATTTCCAGACAGACAAGGTATTAGAACACTGAAGGCTGGATATAGTAACCTTTAGGAGGGACAAACAAGAGTGCCTAATAATCGACGTAGCAGTGCCAGGAGATCAACACATCATCATGAAAGAAAGAGAAAAAGTTGATAAATATGGAGACCTGAGAATTGAGATCACCAATATGTGACAGTTATGAGACACCTAAGCTGAAAAAAACATCTGAAAACTTTAGAAGTACACTACAGTCTTGGTGTATTGCAAAAATTGGCATTACTTGGAACTGCAGGCATATTGCGTAAAGAACTGTCTGTCTGAGGTCCTTGTTGTGACTTGACAAACAGTACAAACCCCCAGGAGACACAATATCTTCAATCAACAACCTCACGATATTTGATAGTCTGTGACGTCTACAATAATAATAATAATAATAATAATAATAATAATAATAATAATAATAATAATAATAATAATAATAAAAATAATAATAATAATAACAACAACAACAATAACAACAATAATAACACCTGTGCTCGTTTTGATTTTAAGATTGAAAATATTGACCTGGTTTGTAAAATAATTAGGACTTGGGTTTGCACCCTCTAAATAAATTTTGTTCCTGCACTTATGGCCTTCATTGAATACCATCTGGAGTGGAATACCTTCGTATCATTTTAGCTATGATAAAACATGGCTGGAACATCCTTGACCATAAGTCTGTGTGATCAGAGCTTACTTGGGGATTAGCAACAACAACAGTTACAACATTTGATGGCTCAGTCTACCAAGCTGTAAATGAGTATCATGAATAGGGGCACCTCAGTCTGAAGCAATCTGTGCATGGTATATAACTCATGAGTATTTAATCATTTGGGGAGATCGGGGCTTGAAACGTCCCTTCAGTGTTTAGGGAGGGGTGACGACATGCACCAGGTAAGTAAATGATGGTAAACAGATGTTGTTAGTGAAAGGGTATATGTGTTTATGTAATTATTGAAAGCAGATGTAATTAAATATCGTTATTGGTGAAGTACAGAAGTGACCTCCCCCCCAATACTTAATTTCTTTTCATTAACATTTCTTGTTTACTTCGTTAAGTGAGCCAAAAATAGCAGAGAAATCATCGTTAAATCAAACTGCAACATCTTGGTTGTTTCTTTCACATAGGAAAACAAAAAAAAAATGATGGTGGATGGTTATGGTTGGAATATCTTTGATCAAAGATCTGTTGAACTGGAGCTGTCCAAGGGATAAGCAACATCAACAACAACATCAACAAAAACTACTACAACCATCACCACCACACCATCACCCCACCCCAACAACAATAACAACAGCAGCAGCAACAACAACAGTTGCAGCAGTAAGAGCAGTTGCAGTAAAAACAACAGCGACAGCAGCAACAACAGTGGAGGTGCATTGGCCCAATGGTTAGGGCAGCGGAATCGCGGTCAGAGGATCGTAGTTTCAATTCCCAGACTGGGCTTTGTGTGTGTTTATTGAGCGAAAATACCTAAAGCTCCACGAGACTCCCTAACTTTCTCTCACTCTTTCTTCCTGTTTCTTGTCCCTGACTTCCTACGCAACCATTGAGCCTGGATGCGCATTCATCCATCCGTCGATGCTCTTGGTGTCGTGAGTTGACCTGCTTTCTCTTCTGTGGGTCTTACGAATAGCAAAGACCACGTTTCGGACTTCTCCCACTGGGACAAAGATCGCTTCACTCAACAAACAAACAAACAAACAGCAACAGCAGTTGCAGTAAAAACAACTGCTGCAGCAGCAACAACAGCAACTTGTTATGTTGTAACAGTTAGTTTCTCTTGTTTTTCAGTAAATTATTTCCAAGTTCTCACTGTTTAATTAGCAACATTAATTATATCTTGTATTTAATGATTTACTCAAATGTACTTTTAAAATGTATTGCTCTAAAGTGTCACCAGAGAGAGAGAGAGAGGGAGGGAGAAAGAGAGGGAGAGAGAGAGGGAGGGAGAGAGAGCGGGAGGGAGATAAAGAGGGAGAGAGAGATAAAGAGGAGAGAAACAATAGTGGAAAGAAGAGGGATCAGGTAGACAGTGAAAGGGATTTGAAGGGAGATAAAGTGAGGCACAACAACAGAGACAGACAATGTGGGGCCTTGCACAGGGAAGTAAGAAAATGGGCTTCTCGTTTTAAGGTCAGAGTACATCTGCAGATATATATGGGGATATTCAGGGTAAATGGCCGGACGGACACACACACTCTCGCACACACATGCACGTACTCATACATGCACACACACACACTCATGCATACACATACTTAGACACTCACACATACACACACAGACACTCACACACACTTACACACACACACGCACACGTATGTATATGTTTATTTTATTTACCTTTTGACTTGTTTCAGTCATTAGACTGAGGCCATGCTGGGGCGCCGAATGAATGGGGGATGCCAGTACTTAATTCTTTCAAGCCTGGTACTTATGCTATCAGCCCCTTTAACCGAAACATTACAGTACTGGAACATAAGTATACAAACACTGGTTGTCAAGCGATGGTGGTGGAGGTGAGGGGGGGAGGACAAACAGAAACACAGACACACATGCATGCACACACACACACCACCACCACTACCACCACCACCACCACCACCACAACTACCACCACCATTGTTCAATGTCTTGAAAAAATTACAAAAATTGATTCCAGGTGAGAATGCGATCGATAAAGCTGTTTTTGTCCTGCTTTCCGTCCGTCAAGCTGTACATAACTGCACCTTCCATGGCAAAGTCAATCTCCTGCAGGATTTGAACTCAGAAACATAAAAACCATTAGTAAATAGTCATCTTTTACCTGTTTCAGTCATTGGACTGTGGCATCTTGAAGAATTTCTTTAGTCAAATGGATCAAACCCTGTACTTATTCTTATTTTAGCCTGGTACAATTCTATCAGTCTCTTTTGCTAATTGTTAAGTTAAGGGGGCATAAACACACCAAGGTCAATCATCAAGCAGTGCTGGGGGACAAATGCAGACACACACACACACACACACACACACACACACACACACACACACCACACACACTCTCACACACACACACACTCACACACACACACACACACATGATGGGCTTCTTCCAGTTTCCACCTACCAAATCCACTCACAAAGTTTTGGTTAGCTGAGGTCATAGTAGAAAACACTTGCCCAAGATACATCAGAGTGGGAGTGAACCCATAACCATGTAGTTGGGAAGTGATCTTCTTATACTACACAGCTACATCTGTACTTTTGCCCCTTTACAAGTTCATCATTCAGGTTTCCACTGATATATGACGAGAGAGAGGTATCATCATCATCATCATCATCATCATCATCATCATCATCATCATCATCATCATCATCATCATCATCATCAACTTTTCCATAAACCATTTAAGAAACACAGAGAAACCGTTAGATTCACTTCAACATTTAAATCTAAATTGCCAAAATATTTTTGCTGCTTTGAGACCATGACCTGTTCACTGACAAAATTCTTCTCCTTTTTCTTCTTCCCTGCCAAGAATTCACAACAACCTCGAACCCACAAGAGTAAAGAAGAGAAATAGAGACAGGCAGAAACAAGAAAAATGCTCCTTGTATTTGAATACTCTCTTTTACTTGTTTCAGTAATTTGACTGCGGCCATGCTGGAGTGCCGCCTTTAGTCGAGTAAATTGACCCCAGGACTTATTCTTTGTAAACCTAGTACTTATTCTATCAGTCTCTTTTACCGAACTGCTAAGTTACAGGGACGTAAACACACCAGCATGTATCAAGCAATGTTGGGGGGACAAACACAGACACACAAATATATACATACATATATAAATATACATATATACGACAGGCTTCTTTCAGTTTCCATCTACCAAATCCACTCACAAGGCTTTGGTCGGCGTGAGCCAATAGTAGAAGATACTTGCCCAAGGTGCCATGCAGTGAGACTGAACCCGGAACCATGTGGTTGGTAAGCAAGCTACCTACCACACAGCCACTTCTGCGCCTATACAAATATATGTGCCTACTATGCAAAAATTCTTTTTAAAAAGTCTTTTCTTTTAATTTTTCCAAAATCTAATTGTTTTCCATACTTACAGTTGAAAAAGTCTCAATTACTGAAACCGGTTTTGAAATGTTTTTTATAAAATTATTTTAGCATTTTCTACCTTGACTTTTTTTCCATATATATATATATATATATATATATATATATATATCAATATCTATCTATCTATATGTATGTATGTATATATATTGAATTGAATCAAGGTATTTTCATATCAAGGACACCAAGCAAGGTTTGTGATCCGCACATTTGTATATACTGCCATATGCAAACACACCTGTATGTACTGATGTATAAACGGATGCATTCATAAACTTACGTATACATGTACATGCATACATAAATATTCACATACATATATACATGTACATTAAATTATGTAGCCATGCATTCGTGTGTATATATATATGTGGATGTGTGCATTTTTCCCTTGTTTACAATTAATATATATAGGCAAAGTGTGGCTGTGTGGTAAGAAGCTTAGTTCCCAACCACATGGTTCCAGGTCCAGTCCCACTGCATGGCATCTTGGGCAAGTGTCTTCTAGTATAGCCTTGTGAGTGGATTTAGTACATGGAAACTGAAAGAAGCCCATCGTATATATATATATATATATATATATATATGTATGTATGTATATGTATGTATGTTTGTGTGTCTGTGTCGGAAACCAATAAAAGAATATATATATATATTCTTTTATTTGTTTCAGCCATTTGACTGTGACCATGCTGGAGCACCACCTTTAGTCAAACAAATTGGCCCCTGGACTTATTCTTTCAAAGCCTAGTACTTATTCTATCAGTCTCTTCTGCTGAACCACTAAGTTGCCAAGATGTAAACACACCAATATCGGTTGTCAAGCAATGGTGGGAGGACAAACACAGACACAAATACATAAATACAAACACATATATATACATATATACATATGTGCGTGTGTGTGTGTGTGTGTGTGTGTATATATATATATATATATATATACGATGGGCTTCTTTCAGTTTCCATCTACTAAATCCACTCACAAGGCTTTGGTTGACCCGAGGCTATAGTAAAACACACTTGCCGAATGTGCCACGCAGTGGGACTGAACCTGGAACCATGTGGTTGGTAAGCAAGCTACTTTATTTTATAAAAATTGGCTATGGACTTACCACACAGCCACTCCTATGATATAAATGTCATCATCAATCATAATATATATGATGGGCTTCTTTCTGTTTCCGTTTTACATATCCACTCACAAGGTTTTGATCTGCCTGGGATTGTAATAAAAAAAAAATTGCCCAAGGTGCCTGGCAGTGGGGTTGAACCTGAAGCTTCGTGGGTGGTAAGCAAACTTCTAAACTACACAACCATGCCAGTATACAATACAATTGATTGTACACCTTTAATGATTATGTCTTAATTTAATTAAATAAAACAGTCTTAAAGAAATGCATGAAAGGTGAAGGTGTGGCTGTGTGGTAAGTAGCTTGCTTCCCATCCACGTGATTCTGGGGTCAGTCCCACTGTGTGGCACCTTAGGCAAGTGTCTTCTTTAATAGCCTTGGGCTGACCAAAGCCTTGCGAGTGGATTTGGTAGACGGAAACTGAAAGAAGCCCTTGTAATATAAATATGTGTGTATGTGTGTGTGTGTGTGTCACCCCCACTTGACAACCAATGTTGGTGTGTTTATGTCCCTGTAATTTAGCACTTCAGCTGAAGTGTCTGATAGAATATGTACCAGGTTTAAAAAAATCCAATGTACTGGGATTGAGTCATTTAACTAAGATGGTGCTCCAGCATGGCCACATTTTAATGACTGACGCAAATAAAATGCAATAAAAAAAAAAGGATTAATGAAAAGAAATTTAGCAAAATTAGTCGGGGGTCTTTGTGAGAGCTTTTCAAACTAAAAATAATATCCTGCCTGGAATTCCCAAATTTTGTCATATTTTGGTAATTTGAAACAAGATGGGAAATTCCCCCGGTTAAAGAATTGTTGAAATAAAAGCTAAAGACACATATAACTGCCTTTGTTGTTTTTCTGAATAGACAGATCTATAGTCCAAAGTGTTCCAACCATAACCACCCCACCTTTTTACTATTATCTAAGGATTGTCTTATACGTGTGGAAAATCCAATTCGGGTAAAATTTGAAGAAGTTCTGGCTGCTATTTCTTATAAGTTGCATGACCACATACAGGGTCCCTCAGCTCATCATGCACATTTGTTGTTGGTGTTGTTTAGGGCCTGATCAGCAGAACTATGTTCAAAGTAGTTCCAACTATGATCAACCCAGAGAGTGAGGAGGCGTGTAGTGTAGTGGTTAGGATGTTAGGCTCACAGTTCTAAGATAGTGGTTTCAATTCCTGGACTGGGGAGTGCTTTGTGTTCTTGAGCAAAATACTTTATTTCATGTTACTTTAGTTTACTCAGCTAGCAATATTGAGCAATACTGCAATGGACAAGCCAAGGAAGAATATATGTACCATGGAAAACAGCTGTCTGTTTGTCTATTTTATTTGGGAATGTAAACATACTGACATTGGTCTGTCTAAGGTTGGGTGAGGTGTGAATGTAGGGTATTTCTAGGGAAGCACTTGACCTGAATACTGGGCTATCAACACTGTTGGGTTCCATGCCAAAGCAAGAATTCTTCAGGTGCAGAAAATCCATGTTTCATGATGGTTATACTGTAAAATGGGTTTGGCAAAAAGTAAATAAAGAAGAAAACAAAAAAAAAATTCTTTAACACAACTTTAATTATAACTTATAATTAAAGATGTGTTAAAAAATGTTCTTTCTCTTCTTTTTCCTTCCATTGGATTATCTATCTGTCTGTGTGTCTGTCTGTCTGTCTATCTATACTCATATACGTAAGTAACCATTTACACATATAAACACACACATGCACAGATATATATATATATAATATATATATATATATATATATATATTATATATATATATATATATATATATATATAATATATATATATATATATATATATACTATACCTACATAAATAAATACATACATATATATGTGTGTGCGTGAGCACGCACACACACACACACACACATATAGGTTAATCCATAAAGGTGACAAAAACACAAAATATAGATATTTTTCAAAAGAATTAAAAAAAATGCAAAACACTTTGAATTCACATCAATTTCTTTTCAAACTTTCATTTACATATTAACTAACTATAAACTTATGTTATATAATAGTTAACAAGTAGGTATTATGTCCTTTCAGTGATTTATAGCAGTGCAAGAAACTGATACTAGTTAAAGGATGAGATGGCAAAAATAATAATAATAATAATAAAAAAGTATCAAAAAATATAGAAAAAATACCAGTGTAGTGTAAGAGAACATATGGCATGTCATCACATTATCATAATTAATGTGCATATATTAAAGTATACGGTATACAAATTAATATGTATAGATATATATTATGTATGGCTGTTTATATTAGCAATGTTCAACAGTATATTGCTGTTAATGTAGCAAGGTCTAGTGAAATGTATCTGTTCATGTAGCAGTGCCTAAAATATACAGTTGTTCATGTAGCAATAGGTTTTTTTTTGTGTAGCAATATCTAAAATATGTAAGGATTTTTTGCTTTTGTTTTTCTTTACATGTAGCGCAAGCTAAGAGTACATGGGATTTCATGTAGCAGCACCTAAAGATATATGGTCGTTTATGTAGCAATATCTCATTGTCTAACAGCTTGTGCATGTGTGGATGTTCATGTAGTGATATTTAACAAAGTTTGTTTCTTCATGTAGCAATATCTAGAGCTAGGTCTAAACATGAATTACTACTCATGTAGAAATACAATTGCTTAAATTTTGTTTTACATAAATGTTCATGTTGGTAAAGTGTGACAATACACACACACATATATATACATACATATATATATATATGTATATATGTGTGTGTGTATGTATATGTATATGTATATGTATTATATATATATATATATATATATATGTATACATACATATATACATATATACATGTGTGTGTGTGTGTGAGTGTATACATACATATATACATTCACACACACACATATATATATAATATATATATATCAATATATATATATATATATATATATATCAATATATATATATATATATATATATATATATATATATATATATAAATATATCAATATATATATATATATATAATATATATATTATATAAATATATATACATATATATATATACACACACACACATGTGTGTGTTTGAGTGCATGTGACAATTCATACAGTGAAAGTTTTACTATTCATGTTGCAAGCCTTGGTCCACATGTGACAATACATGAAGGAATGTAAAATTCTATACAATATATATATACACACACACACACACACACACATATATATATATATATATATATGTATTTATGTATGTATATGTATATATATATGTGTCTGTGTGTGTATATATATATATATATATAATAGAAAATTTAATTGTATACAATTATATCCTCTATTATATATATATATATATATATATATATATATATATATATATATATATATATATTATATATATAATAATAATAATATTAGGGAGTATAGCTCCAAACTTACAGGGAAAAAATAGATTTAGTATTAAATCAAATTTCACAGTATAAATATACAAAATATGAATTTGCCTAATAGCTGTTTTATCTCTAATTCATATTATATATATAAATATATATGTATATATATATATATATATATATATATATATATATATATATATATATATATATAATATAATATATAATAGAGGATATAATTGTATACAATTGTAAGCTATAAAATATACGATTGCTCCTCTGCAATATAATTTTTCTTTCTACTGGAAATTTCTTTTATTTTCATGCTTTCTTTTATGAATAACTGTTGAAATTTTTAATAATGATGATGGGTTTAAAATTCATATAAAAATTTTCATTTCTCCTTGTTGCAGAAGTTTATCAAACATTTCTTCCTCTAAATTATCATTATCATCATTATTGTTATCATTATAATTATCATTATTATTACTATTGTTATTATTACTACTATTAACCAAAGATTGAAGGAAAATAAGATAGGTGAAGAAATTCATGTATTGGGGGGGAAAAAGCAATTAATTAAATAAAGTGTATTTAAGTATGTTAGTTGCATTTAGCACAAAATAGTGTATGTATGTGGATGTATGTGGTTGGATGTATGTATGTATGTATATGTATATATATGGATGTTTGCAGATTCTAGTAGCATGAAACAAAGATTGAATAAAAGATAGCTTAGCGTCTCCTTTCTAGAAAATATTTGGTTGGTAATGCAAGTTAGTTTTCGGTCTTGTTTAGAGAAGGGAGTGCAGCTTGTCGTATAATATCCAATTGTTCAGCTTCCAGACATTTCAAACGGTTGCTTGTAGATTCCCTTGAAGGATAACGATGACACTGGAATTTACTAGGCCAGTTAACTCCGGTGATTTCATACAACTTAGCTTTACATGCTGAGAACACTTCCTCACATAATTCTTTGCATGGCACGCGGAATCCATCGGTACCTTCATTGCCAGTGCAGAATGGTAAGTAAACGCCACAGACAAAGAAAGCAAGATTTGGTGAGCATTGTGATTTAACAAGTGCTTCGAAATTATTCATTTCTATGAAAATCCTTCCTGGTGAATTCTGTAGAAACATGTTAGGTAGGACTCCAAACATATATTTCTTAACTGCAGTATGGTTTGAAGTAAGGTTTGCACACATTGGAAGGACATTGTGGATACATCTTGTTCCAGTGTCTACAACAGAAGTAACATGACTATCATCTGATGAAGTCATACAATTTTTGGTTGGGAAATTGGTGCATTTCAGCTCACTAGGCCAATCTATTCTGTGTCTACTAAAAGTTCTGGAACATTCCTTTTTAGCATCTCTGCACAGAGACCTACAAGGCAGCATTGGCTTACCTGTTGTAGGGTGGCATTTTGGCAGATAATAACCACATGCCAGCTCCCGGAAATGTGGAGAGCATTCAGTATCCATGTATGCCCAGAGTGGTTCAACCAGAGCAGACAATTGGCCTTGGGTCATTAAAACTCCTTCTTTTTTCATCGTTAATTGAGTATGTGTATAAGGAATTAAATTCCGGCACATTGGCAGCATTATCTCAGCACAGGTTGTTGTGTTGTAAGATTCCACTTGAGTGGGTCGTTTTCTTTTCCTTGACTTTTTCCTCTTTTTCTTAGCATTTCCTGGCTGGATAACAGCCATAATTAAGAGGGTTGCAAAAAGAAGGTAGATTAAATAATTCTTAGTCAGCATCGTAAGGGCTTAAAGTATCCAAAGTGATGAAGGAGTTTTTCAGAATATAGAAATAAATTTCTATGGTAGTCTGCAAAAAAGTGACAACTATAACCAGGGAAAGTTGTTCAAGCAAAATCCGTGTTTGTGGCCTTCAGCTTCAGTTGAAAAATCTGCTTCTGTCTGGGAGTGAAGCAGATAGAAGTAACTAGTGGACCGACTGAATTATTATAGCGTCAGAGAGACTGACTTTAAGTCTTATCTTTGTCTTCCTCAGTGGGGTGAGGACGAGTGTGATAGAATAAATTTGGTTGTCATGCTTGTCATAGAAATATAGCAAGCACTTTTCTCAAGGAATTTAAAAGAAAAAAAAAATGAATGAATGAAAAAAATATGAATAATGACACCAACAACAACAATAATAATAATAATAATGATAATAAAAAAAAATCACCTAAGCAGCATAAATAGGAAGAATAAACAAAGTGAGAAGAGAAAAGAACTAGAAAAAAACAAACATATGACAAAGCAAAAATAAGAATAAAAAAAAGCTAAAATATAAACTAAAAACCGGAAAAAAAAAAGGAAGCAAAATGCAGATTAAAGATGTTCCTCTCCTTCTCCTCAGAACACATGTGAAAATTGGAACCCACTTTCACATTTTATCAGCTTTTTGTGTAAATAAATACTTTATTGTAAACTGTTTGAGTTGACCTGAAAGAAATCTTGTTAGAAATTTTGCTGACATTTCTGAGATGTGACCAGTCTTGAAGAACAGAGAGGAGAAGGGGAGTGGAGGGGGGGGTAATGGTGCAGGTGCTGACGGAAGAAGGCGGCAAAACAGAAATGTCTGGAAGAGTAATGATGGTAGTGGTAGAGTGGTGATGGTGGTGGTGGTGGATCATGACTCCTGTTCATTAAATAGGTTTATAACTGTTTGTTCTCTGCTTTGGTTAATAAAATATTGCTGCACATGAGTTGAAATGAAATAAAATGTTTTATGCTTTTATGAAAACTAATTAACAAAATTTGCATATTTTCTGTATGATTATTGAAAAAAAAAACCCATTCGTTAAAGACGTGAGATTTTTATTTGCTATAGAATCTCGGTCAAAATAATATGACTGCAATTAAAAATTAATTTAATATTTTAGTATTAATTTACATTCCTGTTTAAATTATTAGGGAAAATATATTATTATTAATAATATTTCTCAAAAAAAATTTTTGGTATGGCTGTGTGGTAAGAAGTTTCCTTGCCAACCATATGGTTCCATATTCACTCTCATTTCATGGTACCTAGAGCAAGTGTTTCGACTATAGTTTTTGGCAGACCAAAGTCCTGTGCTTGGATTTGGTAGATGGAAACTGAAGGAAGCCCATCACGTATATATATATATGTGTGTGTGTGTGTGTGTGTGTGTGTGTGTGTGTGAAGTGCCTTGTGTGAAGAAGTGTCACTCCCAAACATTTGAAGGTATCAGGGGGAGAGGTAGACCCAGGAAGACATGGGATGAGGTAGTCAAGCATGACCTTCGAACTTTGGGCCTCACAGAGGCAATGACAAAAGACCGAGATTTCTGGAGATATGCCGTGACTGCAAAGACCTGGGCTGCTTCCTGCACCAGCTTCGCATAGCCCCAGCCCATCCAGAGTACCTTGGATTGCAGAAGGACCTGCTGTGCTTACCCTGGATAGTAGAGTGACCTGCTGTGCTTGAGGAGACCTATTGAGTCAAGAACATCAACATCAAAATAAATATCAAATGGAAATTGTAGTTGTGATACCTGTGCCGGTGGCACGTAAAAAGCACCATTCAAACATGGCCGATGCCAGCGCCGCCTTGACTGGCTTCTGTGCCGGTGGCATGTAAAAAGCACCAACTACACTCATGGAGTGGCTGGCGTTAGGAAGGGCATCCAGCTGTAGAAACACTGCCAGATCAGACTGGAGCCTGGTGTGGCCTCCTGGCTTCCCAGACCCCGGTTGAACCGTCCAACCCATGCTAGCAAGGAAAACAGACGTTAAACGATGATGATGATGATGTGTGTGCATATGTACATGTGTCTTTGTGTCTGGATACCTACCCCTCATGCTGTTCAGCAAAAGAGACTGATAGAGGAAGTACCAGACTTTAAAAACAAAAAGTAAGGAAGTCAATTCAGTTGATGAAAGATTCTTCAAGGTGGTTCCCCAGTATGGCTGCAGTCTGTGATATTGGTAGTAAGTTACCACAGAAAATTTCTTTTGTAGGGTGTTGTCTCCAGGAGATATCCAGAGCAGCACAAAGCATTCTTGTATAAGTTACGTCACTTTTCTTTCCAAGACATTTTGTAAGAACCAATGCTGTACATCCATAAAACGGAGCTGAATGTGCAACCAATAGAAAGAAATTCCACCTCAAATTTGATGAAAACTTAGATTTCCAGACCATCGATAATTTATTTAAAGTTTCCGCTGAGATTGACTTTGCCTTTCATTCTTTCAGGATTGATGAACTGAGTACTAATCGACTGGCCCCTGCCCCCCAAATTTCGGGCCTTGTGCCTAGAGTAGAAAAGAATTTATTTAAAGCTTTCCAGCCTTTGCTGAATCAGGCCATGAACATCACTTGTGGACAGATCTTCCTTTGTGATTTTACTTTCAAGGTATGTGAATTCATCAATGTTTTCCAGGGATTTTCCAAACATGGAGTTTATGTTGCTGCTGTTGCTGTTGCTGTTGAGCGAAGTAGTCTTCGTCCCAGAGTGGGAGAAGTCCGTAACGTGGTCCTTTGCTATTCGTAAGACCCACAGAAGAGAAAGCAGGTCAACCCTCGACACTGAGAGCATCGACGGATGGATGAATGCACATCCAGGCTGAGCGGTTGCGTAGGAAGTCGGGGACAAGAAACAGGAGGAAAGAGTGAGAGAAAGTTGGAGCGAAAGAGTACAACAGGGGTCGCACCACCCCCTGCCGGAGCCTCGTGGAGCTTTAGGTGTTTTCACTCAATAAACACACACAACGCCCGGTCTGGGAATCGAAACTGCGATCCTCCGACCGCGAGTCCACTGCCCTAACCATTGGGGCAATGTGCCTCCACTTATGTTGCTGCTCTGGTTGTACATCATTTATTTTGTCTTGCTTGAGTTGCCATAGAGACCAACACCTTTAACAACACTTCCAAGGCTGTACAAGAGACATCTTGCCACCCTATCTGTTCATTATATGTCCAGATTATATATATATATATATATATATATGTAGAGAGAGAGAGAGAGATATAGACATATATGTATATATATATATATATATATATATATATATATATATATATATATATATATATATCCTAATATAATGAGTGTAGTGTTTTTATATTTGTATAAATATTTGTCCAGAATCACGCTGGACGTGGAGGAGGAGAGAAGATAGTAATTCAGTGAAGGAGAAGTAGTGAGAGTAATAGCCCAAGAGAAAGTAATAGCAATGAGAGAAAGGAAGGGGTGATAGATGAATAAGGGAGAAAGGGGTGAAAAAACATCAGCGTTTCAACTGAGTATATGTGTGTATGTGTACAAGGGAAGTATGTGAATGTTTGTATGTGTGATTATTATGTACCTTATTTTGTACCTTATTTATGTATAAAATACTACAGTTAGCCATCATTATTGACAGCATGGGGCCAGCTAGTATAAATATATATATATATATATATATAATAGAAAATTTCTATTTGTAAATTTCTCAATGAGAGACATTCAATAAATATTATAGAGTAAAGATTGTCTGCCAACATAATGTGGCAAGCGAATGTTATTTAGCCTCAGAAAACATCATCTCCAGCTGGCTATATGACACACTATCTGTGTCCTATATGTATAGATATATATGTGGAAGCGCAATGGTCCAGTGGTTATGGCAGTGGACTTATGGTCATAGGATCGCGGTTTCAATTCCCAGACTGGGCATTGTAAGTGTTTATTGAGCGAAAACACCTAAAGCTCCATGAGGCTCCAGCAGGGTATGGTAGCAAACCCTGCTGTACTCTTTCACCCCAACTTTCTCTCACTCTTTTTTTCTGTTTCTGTTATACCTATATTTCAAAGGCCAGCCTTGTTACACTCTATGTCACACTGAATCTCCCCGAGAATTACGTTAAGGGTACACGTGTCTGTGGAGTGCTCAGCCACTTGCACATTAATTTCGCGAGCAGGGTGTTCCATTGATCGGATCAACTGGAGCCCTCATTGTCGTAACTGACTGAGCGCCACACACATATATATATGTATATATATATGTATGTATATATTGTATATATATATTGTGTTATATATATAATATATATATATATTATATAATAATATATATATATATATATATATATATATATATCCATACGTGGCAGTTGCCAGTGCCGCCTGACTGGCGTCTGTGTCGGTGACATGTAAAAGCACCAACCGATCGTGGCCATTTGCCAGCCTCATCTGGCTCCTGTGCCGGTGGCACGTAAAAAGCACCCACTACACTTACTGAGTGGTTGGCGTTAGGAAGGGCATCCAGCTGTAGAAACACTGCCAGATCAGACTGGAGTCTGGTGCAGCCTCCTCCAGAACTCCATGGAAAACGGATGTTAAACGATGATGATGATATATATATATATATTTGTGTGATTGTGTCTTTGTCCCTTCACTTGACAACTGATCTTTGTTTGTTTACGTCCCCCGTAACTTAGTGATTCGGCAAAAGAGGCCCATAGAATAAGTACTGGACTTACAGAGAATAAGTCCAGGGGTCGATTTCTTTGACTAAAAGGTGGTGCTCTAGCATGGCCCCAGTCAAAATAACTGAAACAAGTAAAAGAATAAATGAATATGTATATATATATATATATATATGTGTGTGTGTAAAACAAATATATGTGTATATAAGAAATTAAATAAAGGGAAACCATAAGGTGATGCAGAAGCACTCAGCTATGAGTGCACTACATCTCATGGCAGAAACAACTGTAAGCTTATGATGTTCCTTGAATAATTTCTTGTTTCCTTATCATTTATATAACCTCCTATTGCACTCTGTACTAGGGGCATGTGCATATGAAGTTCTATTATTTGGCTATTAGAATCATTAGGCCTAACTAGAGTATTTAATTAACATATTTAAAGCACCATCTGAGCATGATTGTTGCCAGGGCTGCTGACTGGCTCCCATGCCAGTGGCATGTAAAAAGCACCATTAGAGCATGATCATTGCTAGTGTCGCCTTACTGGCACATGTGCCAGTGGCATGCGAAAAACAACATTCGAGCATGGTTGTTGCCAGTGCCACCAGACTGGCTCCCGTGCTGGTGACATGTAAAAAGTACCCACTACACTCGTGGAGTGGTTGGCGTTAGGAAGGGCATCCAGCTGTAGAAACTTTGCCAGATCAGATTGGAGCCTGGTGCAGCCTTCTGGCTTGCCAGTCCTCAGTCAAACCGTCCAACCCATGCCAGCATGGAAAGCGGATGTTAAGTGACGATGATGATGATGATGATGATTCTGTTGTTATATGTTTTCATATATGTTAGTTCATATCTATGTGTTCTATATGTATAAACCCATATGTGTATATGTAGTCATATATATTTCTGCATATATATTTGTGTATTTGAATGTGCATATGTCTCTATGTGTGGCTGCAAAATGCCCTCACACAGACAAACTCATTGTTTTTTTAAAACATTAAATAAAAGTCTTATTTAAAAACATTACTTCAGTAGCAACACAGTTTCATGACTTTGCTCATGTCGAGTTTAAGATGTTTATAGTATTATCGCATGAAGCAGATATGAAATCAAAACACGAGCTTGAAGCAGCTGTTATTGCATGCGTTGTTCACAAAGGTCTTTAAACAGAAGAATATAAGGACAAGCATTTTCTTCAAAGTTTGATTTCATATTTCAGAAGATATTCACTCAGTGGATATTTCCGAAGACAAACTGTCATTGTTTACCAAGTGATGATTAGAAGTGAGTGGCTCTGAGTACTAGAAATTGGAGCCTTTTAGTTATAGAGAGTTTTACACACACACACACACACACACACATACAGAAGCACACACACATACAGAATCCTACACACATGCACACACACAGGCATACATACAGGCACATAAACCCATGCACATAAGCACAAACACAGAGGCACCCACACACACAGAGGCACACACACACATGCACTTACATACACATAAACACGCACACAAATACACACACACATAAGCACACACAGATACACAGACACATGCATGCATTCACACACTCGCACACAAACATACAAACACACACAGAGGCACACACACATACACACATGCACAAACACATATGCATATTCAGTAGTGAAAAGATTTGATAAAAAAATTCATTCCATGTGGGTGAATTAAAGGGAAAAATATAAACGAAGCAAAATGGACAAAATTTTATGTTGGAATATATATATATTATTGTATATATATATATTATATATATTATATATATAATATATATATATATATATATATATATATATATATATATATATAATATATATATACATATATAAGATGATGGACACAGAGTACTACAAAAATTTAATACTCTCCATGCTGGAAAATAATATTTACTATGAGAAGATAGTACAATACAACCCACAGAAGACACTTAAAAACTTATCCTCCTTACTTCAAACACATGGAAAGGGTCTCACTTAACATGAAATTGACTATTTATCCAATTTTAAATACAGACCTAGTCTATTCTGTGGATTACCTAAAATACACAAAAATCTACATATTTGTAAATCTTGCAAAGATTCTCCAAGCCTGAGCATTAATGTTCCTCCCCCTACTAACCTTAAACTGAGAGCCATCATTGCTGGCCCTGCTTGTGAAACCCACTGTTTGAGCAACTTCCTTGGCATCTTACTGTTTCTAAAATATGTGTAAAGCTTCATCAGGGATGTGCATTCAAAGCAATGATTAGTAAATTTACGAAACTGGTATGCTTTTGAATCTCTTTAACAATTCACAATAATGACTTTTATTACTTTTATTCCCACCTCAGTTCATCTAATTGTATATATCTTTCGTTACTTTGCATAAAAAGCCTTTACTTTTTTTGATTTCCAATGAGCATTTTCACTTATTTTCCTTCTTACTTTCCCATATATATATATATATATATATATATATATATATATATACATACATACATACATATATATATATTTATTTATTTATTCTTTTACTTGTTTCAGTTATTTGACTGCGGCCATGCTGGAGCACTGCCTTAATCGAGCAAATTGACCCCAGGAATGATTCTTTGTAAGCTAAGTTACAGGGAACGTAAACACACCAACATTGGTTGTCAAGCGATGGTGGGGGGGGGGGGCAAACAGAGAGAGACACACACACACAGCTCGGGTGCCAGTCAGGTGGCACTGGTATCAGCTATGTTTGGATGGTGTTTTTTATGTGCCTCTGGCATGGGTAGCCAGTCAGGCAGCACTGGCATTGATCCATACTTGAATGGTGCTTATTACATGCCACCAGCACAGGTGCCAGTTGGGTGGCACTGGCATCGATCCACACTTGAATGGTGCTTATTACGTGCCACCAGCACAGGTGCCAGTCAGGTGGCCCTGGCATCGACCACAACTACAATTTCCATTTTGATTTCAATCTTGATTTGATTTTCAATTTGATTTTTGATTTTACTCGATTCTTCTCAAGCGCAGTGTATCGCCCAACAATTAAAGATTATTTTTAAATGGGTTGGTTATGTGATACTGGTATAGGCCACGACTATGATCTCACTTTACTTGCAGGGTCATTGGTCACGATCTGATTTCACTTGACTCAACAGATCGTCTCAAGCACAGCATATCGCTTGATGATTCTAGGTTCCTTTTAAATGGGCTGGTTATGTGACACCGGTATAAGCTACAGCTGTCATCTCACTTTACTTGCCGGGTCTTCTCAGTCACAACATATCTCCAAGGATCTTGGTCACTTGTCATTACCTCTGTGAGGCCCAACGTTTGAAGGTCATGCTTCACCACTTCATCACATGTGTGTATCTATGTATATATATATATATATATGTATATATATGTGCTGTTGTGTCTGGTGAGAATCATTCTCTTTTGGTGCCTTATAATTTAACACACTCACCAAAAGAGAATGATTCTCCCCAGACACAACAGAATATGCTTCAACACATGAACTCATATAAAGAATCTTGCAAACCAATTCCCAAAACGAAATATATGTGTGTGTATACATATATATATATGTAATATATGTAATATATTATATGATATATGTAATAAAATAAGTAATATATAAATATATGCATACATACATATATGTACATACCTAC
>NC_043010.1:20390100-20406014 GCF_006345805.1 Octopus sinensis
TTAACATGTTGCTTAATGATGTAATTGCCATGAACAACTCTAGTTGCTCTGCGAAAGTAAAAGAATCTTGGGCTTTTATTATTCATTTAGTTCTTTATTTATTTTTCCATCTATTTTGCAATAACAACAGACAGTTTGAAATATCTGAGATGTTTGCATGGAATTTTTGGAGAAAATATGTTCCCGCTTGTTTTATCATTGATGGTATTGAAAGACTTATTAAGATAAGTATAATACATAAAAAAAATGAACTAATGACCATTGCAACATCGAACATAGAATGCTCTCAATAAATAAATGGAGCCATATATTGCCAACTATGCACTGCAGAGAAATACTGTATATAATCAAACCAGTACTTATAAATAGAGATATTACCCAAATATTGCGAAGGAAACAAATTTTACTTCAAGATCACGACAGCTAGACGTAGACAAATAAGATTAATAAACAGTTTGGAATATGCCATCACAGAATATTGAACACTAGTAGAAGAATGTATGTTCGCTTTCGACAAAATTTTCTTTGATATGCCATCTGCTTCTGCAGGTTTTGTTTATCTAGTTCCAACCTGAAAAGCTTTGTGTTAGCCTGAAGCTATGGTGGAAGATAAGTTGCCAAACAATTGGATCAAAGTAAGGATCTCCTTGCTGCAAAACCTCTTAATGATTCAACCATATATTTTATTCGGACACACAGACACACTGACACAGACACATGCATGTGTGTGTATGTAAAAGGTTTATTTTATTAGTTTCTATCTACTCACAAGGAACTGGTTGGCCCACAGTATGTCACTATGACAATGTTCATGCAGTGGTATTTGAATCCCTAATCACTTGGTTCCAAAGTGAGGTTCTTAACCACACAACCTGTGCCTATACGTTTGTGTGTGTGTGTGTGTGTGTGTGTGTGTGTGTGTGTGTGTGTGTATATATATATATATACAGCCAGAGTGGCTGTGTGGTAAGAAGCTTGTTTCCCAACCACATGGTTCTGGGTTCAGTCCCACTGTGTGGCACCTTGGGCAAGTGTCTTCTACTATAGCCTTGGGCCAACCAAAGCCTTGTGAGTAGATTTGGTAGATGGAAACTGAAGGAATCCCATCATATATATATATATGTGTGTGTGTGTATATATATTATATATATATATATGTATATATTTGTGTGTCTGTGTTTGCACCTCCTACTATCGCTTGACAACTAATGTTGGTGTGTTCACGTCCCATGACTTAGCAGTTTAGCAAAAGAGACTGATAGAATAAGTACCAGGCTTACAAAGAATAAGTCCTGGGGTCGATTTGTTCGACTAAAGGCGGTGTTCCTGCATGGCCATAGTCAGATGACTGAAACAAGCACAAGAATGAAAGAACAAAAGAATATAGTACAAAGTCCCCTCCCTCAATACTATTTGCCCTTGGCTGCGGGGACTTTGTCTTGCCTTGTAAGTTACTCAGTGACCCTGCTGGTGCTGGTGCCAGGGAAAACGCACCCAGTACACTCTGCAAAGTGGTTGGCTTTTGGAAGGGCATCCAGTCATAGAAACCATTCCAAAACAGGCAATAGAGCTTGGCAGAGCCCTCCGGCCCTTGTCAACTTGTCCAACCCATACCAGCATGGAAAATGGACTTTAAATGATGATGACGATGATGGTAATGATTATGATGATGATGATAATGGTGATGATGACATCTATATATGTTAACACTTGTATTCATTCACATACACATTAGCATACATATACACATGCATATATCACTCGCACACACATATACCCACATAGGCATTCATATATACATTGACATACACTCAGACACACTATCTCTCAAATGCACACACACACATGTCTGCAAGCTGTATTTTTGCCATTTCACCATAGATGATGCAGGTGTCTGTGGTGCTTGAGCTACGGCAGATGTCCCACACATGCAACTATGGCACCAATTAAAGTAAATACATTCTGTAATACACCCATGTTTGTCCCAGAACTTATATATTTAGTTATAATGAATCATGGATACACCTCCACCCTAATTAATTTCATAAACTGGTACAGCTGCCTAGTGAGAATTTTGCTTCCCAACTTAACGGTTCCATGTTCAATCCCACTGTGTGACACCTTGGGCAAATGCTTTCTACTAAAGCCTTGTGGGTGGATTTCATACCTGGAACCTAAAATGATGTCCCTCATAAATATATATACAGGGTTGGCTAGAAGTCACCTGGTAGTAAATCAAAACCATTTAATTCCAAGATTTATTTCTGTTTAACAGCTGAATGTATTTAATAAAAGCAAATAAATGTGAAACATTATGAAAACTGTTCAAACTGAAGTCCTTCTTGAGCAACACATTTTCCCATTCAAGTCTATTCAGGATTACAGACAGTCTTTATGGAATTTTGATTTACTGTCGGGTGACTTTTGGCCAACCCTGTATATATAGGGAGAGAGAGAGAGAGATACATAAATATATATACATATACATATATATATATATATATTAACAATTAAGGAACGGCCATAATAGGCCATTCACCCACTAGAAATATGGCCTATTATGGCCGTTCCTTAATTGTTAATGTTGAACTTAAAATGGTCTATGACTATTTAATTTTTTTTCCCGCTGGGCCGCTGGTGGCAATAAAATTCTACAAAATTTTCCTTGCCACCCTATATTGATTAATTATATATATATCTATATATATATATATATATATATATATATACCATATATACATAAATCCATATATAGATATATATGTATATATCTATATATATACCATATATACAAATACATATATATATATAAAAGGGTAAAGACCCCCTTCGGTGATGAATGACCATGGGATTGCACCTAGAAAGTTACCCTCCTAGACACAAGTCCGGGCAAGGTTGTTTATGGAAGACCAGCAGTCGCCCATGCATACCAGCCTCCCCTCTCCATGCCACCAGTGTTATCCAAGGGAAAGACAAAGGTCGATACAGCTTGGCACCAGTGACGTCGCAACTCATTTCTACAGATACCATATATACATAAATACATATATATATATGTATATATATATATACCATATATACATAAATACATATATATATATTATGTATATATATATATATATATACCATATATACATAAATACATATATATATATGTATATATATATATATACCATATATACATAAATACATATATATATATATATGTATATATATATATAATATGTATATGTATATGTATATTATATATATATATATAATATATATATTATATATATATATATATATATATATATATATATATATATGTATATTATATATATATATGTGGAAAAACAAGTCAAAAATAGAAAATGCTAAAATAATTTTATAGTGAACATTTCAGTACCGGTTTCGGTCATTTTGAGACCTTTTCAACTGTAACGATTAAATAATTAAATTTAGAAAAATTAGAAGAAAAGTTTTTTTAAAAGAATATTTCTATAGTAGTGTTCAGATTTAAGTGGCATTCTGCCTTTCTCTGACTCCCTTGTTTGCACTTGTGTGTTGGAGGTCGTTGTGAGTTCTTGGTAGGGTAGTAGAGGAAGAGGCTGGTGAGGAAAGGGGGGTGGGAGAATCTGGGAGTGCCCTGATGGTCGTATTTTGAATGGTCAGTGGCGGCTGGCAGTCTCAGTTCAATTCAGGAGAATATTTATATTGACAGGCTTGTTTATAGAATTAGCGTAGGTGTTATACTAAAAAACATTAGTGACAAAGTTAAGGGGTAGGGGGTGGAGAAGTAGAAGTAGAAGAAGAAGAAGAAGAAGAAGAAGAAGAAGAAGAAGAAGAAGAAGAAGAAGGAGAAGATGACGATGATGGTGATGGTGGTGATGATTATGACGATGATGATGATGATAATGATGATGATGAAGAAGAAGAAGAAGAAGAAGGAGGAGAAGGAGAAGATGGTGGTGATGATGGTGGTGATGATGATGACGACGATAATGATGATAATGATGATGATGAAGAAGAAGAGGAAGAAGAAGAAGAAGAAAAAAACAGAGAAGGGAGAATATGAATGGGTGTAAGTATAGCTATGATGGGGCTGATTAGTAATGGATTCTATGGAGTGTAATATTTGTGTGTGTATATATATTTTTCTTTTATTCTAAAGTTGAGGTATATTAATTGTTTGTCGTAGACCCGTTAAGAAGTGGCTTGTATTTTGTAATAAAGAGATTTTCTTTACTTATTCGTTGTCTCGAGGTTGTATCGTCCCTAAATTGGTAGAGGGGGAAAATTCTGAAGTTTGGTGTTTTTTTGTTGGCGCAAGTATCTATGTGTTGGCTAAAAGCTATTTTTCTGTTTTGGGGAATTTTTATCTGGGATCTGTGCAGGGCCATTCGTTTACGCAAACCATTTTTTGTTTGGCCTATGTACTGCTCTTGACACCCGGAGCAGGTTAGTGAGTATATTAGGTTCTCCGAAGCACATGTGAAGTTGCTTTTCACTGTAAACCGTTGTCCCTGTTTGAAGGAGAACTCTGATCCCTCAATTAGATAGTCGCATATCCCGCAATTGGGTCTTCCACATTTTTTTACTGTCGGCTTCTGTGTTGAAGAGTGAATTCGGCTTGTGTAAGGAGACTTTTCATGGATCTAGGCTGTCTTTTGCTTTTTATGATCGTGTGTGTTTGGAGGATTGTGTTCATTCTGTGGTCTTTTTTTAGGAGGGGTATGTTGTGGAGGATGGTGTCGAAGGCTTCGTTATTGAGAGGTGTTGTGTGGAGATGTATGGTAAGGCTTTTGGTGTGTAAGTTTTTCTTTGATTTGGGATGTCTCAGTTCCTTGATGTTAAGTTGAAGGGCACGTTGAATGCACTTGTCAATAAGTGAAGGTGGATAGTTCCTGGTGATTAGGGTATCTTTTAGTTCTTGTAGTCGTGTGTCTCTGGTGTTTGCGTTAGAGACTATAGTGCATATCCTTTTTGCTAGATTGAAGGGGATATTCATCCTGGTGTGTCTGGGGTGGCATGAATTGAATGGAAGATATTGCTTAGAGTCTGTAGGCTTATAGTATATATGTCTGTTTCTATTATATTATTAGCTTTCTTAATGAGGATATCGAGGAAGGGGAGTTGTTGTTGGCTATATTCCATCGTGAATTGGATGTTTACGTCCAGTCCGTTTAAAATTTTCTGGAATTCTCTGAGTTTTTCTATATTTTTATGCCAAAGGATGAAACAGTCATCTAGATATCTCTTCCAGTTGTTTTCTATGTAGATGGAGAAAGGGCTGCCATATCTTTCTAGAACCTTACGATACAGACTGATCTCTAGGTATCCTATGACTAGGTTGGCAAAGGAGGGGGCCATTCGTGTACCCATCACAGTCCCCGATTTTTGGCGGTAGAAGTTGTCATTGAAGGCGAAGAAGTTATTTTCCAGGATGAATTTAACCCCTTCTATCACAAATTCTTTTTTGATGCGGTGTGGTAGTTCGTTGGCGTGATTCTCTAGCCAGAATTGGATTGCCTCTAGTCCTAGTGTTGGGGATATTGGAGTAGAGGTTGACTACATCGAAGGATACCAGTATGGTGTTTTTGTTTATAGTATATAATATGTATATGTATATATATATATATATGTATATAATATTATATATATATATATATATATATATATACTATATATATATATACATATATATATATATACACATATATATATATACATATATATATATATAATACATATATATATATATACATATATATATATATACATATATATATATATACATATATATATATATATACATATATATATATATATACATATATATATATATATATATTATATATATAATATATATATATATATATTATATATATATATATATATATATATATACATATATATATATACATATATATATATAACATATATATATATATATATGTATATGTATATATATATATATATATATATATATATATATATATATATATTAATATATTATATGGGGTTGGCAACTAAGTTTCTTAAATTTATTTTAAGAGTTTTAAAATTTTTAAAAGTTTTTTTAATTTTGGAATCTATTTTCTTTGAGAATTCTATATTTGAATCATTTTGGAATCTATTTTGTTTTTTTTCTAGTTAATTTTAGTTAATTTTTGTTTATTTTCAGATCATTAAAATGGAATGTCAAGTTAAGAAAAACAAGTGTTTTCGACACCTCCTCCATTTTGTTTTTAATCAAGGTTCTAAGGCTGCAAAAGCTGCTCGCGACATTTGTGCTGTGTATGGAGAGGTTACCATAGCTGAAAGAAACGCTCGTGATTGGTATGCCAAGTTCAAAAATGGAAATTTTGACCTCAAAGACGCACCTCATTCAGGCCGTCCAGATGAGTTTGATGAAGAGCGATTAAACCAACTTTTGCACGAAAATTCTCGTCAAACGACAAGGGAACTGGCAGAGAAAATGGAATGTTCCCACACTGCTATAGAGAAGCATCTTCACTCGATGGGAAAGGTTCAGAAGTATGGTGCATGGGTTCCGCATGCTTTAAGTGACAACAACAAAAATCAACGAGCCACAATCTCCGCTGGTTTGCTTGCTCGTCACCGCTCAACTCATGGACACAAGCAGCGATTTCTTTGCCGAATCGTTACTGGCAACAAAAAATGGTGCCTGTACATCAATATGAAGCAACGTAAAGAATGGCATACCCCGTAAACAAGCGATACTACGCATGAAACAAGATCTTCATCCGCCTAAAACGATATTGTGCATATGGTAGGACAGGGAAGGGATTATCCATTACGAATTGCTTGAACGAAACCAAACGGTCAACGCGGAACTCTACGTTCAACAGTGGAACGATTCAACATGGATGAGAAAAGACCTAATTGGCAGCATGGAGTTCTTCTGCTGCACGACAACGCCCGCCCTCAAATCGCCAAAATGACCAAGGAAGCCATTCAAGCACATGGTTGGGAAGTGCTGCCACACCCGCCAAACTCTCCTGATTTGGCACCAACGGATTTACACCTCTTTTGATCCCTTTCAAATGCTATGTGGTGTTCCGTTCAATACTGATGCAGAATTGAGAGCTCGGTTGGATCAATTTTTCGATTCGAAATCGGGTGATTTCTACAAATGAGGTATTGAAAATCTTGTTGAATGTTGGGAAGAAGTTGTAAACAACAAGGGTGAATACATTAATGATTAATTAGTTGTTATTTTTTATTAAACCTTTTAAAAAATTTAAATTAAAAAAAAAAACGGTGGGAACTTAGTTGCCAACCCAATATATATATATATATATGAAATAATTAAGATTCAGTTGGATTAGGTATTTAAGTTGAAGCACCAAGTGAGTCTGGTATTATCCGCACAAATCAAAGTAGGTGAATAAAATCAAAATAAGCAACAGGATATCAAGTAGTAATGCAGTATGATCGTTTCAAGTGGTTCCTTTTAATTGAACAATGCAATCAATTACATCAATTTAAATGCATTGCTATCTTCAGATGCACAAAATATAGAATTCTTTTAACAAGTAGGATACATTAATATATTCTATATTTTTTGCAGCTGAAGATAGCACTGCATTTAAATTGATGAAATGATTGCATTGTTCAATTAAATGGAGTTGCTTGAATTGGTTGTACTGCATTACTACTTGATATCCTGTTGCTTATTTTGATTATATATATATATATATGTAAATATGTATGTTTTGTTTTTGTATCTGGTTTGCTAGATACCTTATGTGAATTCATGTTGCATCTGGGGAAGAGTGTGTAATATTAATGCACTATGAGTCTCTCCCATCATTTGAGCGTGGCCATTGCCAGTGCCACCTGACTGATTCCTGTGTCGGTGACATATAAAAAGCACCATTTAAATGTGGTCAATGCCAGTACCACCTGGCTAGCCCTCGTGCCGGTGGCACATAAAAAGCACCCACTACACTCTCAGAGTGGCGAGTGTTAGGAAGGTCATCTGGCTGTAGAAACTTTACCAGATCAGATTGGAGACTGGTGCAGCCTCCTGGCTCACCAGATCTCTGTCAAACTGCCCAGACATTACACAACAATGATGACGGTGGTATATATATATATATTTACGTGCGTGTGTTTGTTTGTGTTTGTTCCCTGTGACTGCTTGATAGCCAGCTTTGGTGTGTTTATGTCTCTGTAACTTAGCAGTCTGGCAAAAGAAATCAATAAAGTAAGTTCTAGGCTTAAAAAATATATAACTAGGGTCACTCCATTCAGCTAAACATTCTTCAAGGTGGTATGCCCCAGTATGGTCGCAGTCTAATGACTGAAACAAGTAAAAGATAAAGGATGGATAAATAACAACAATAAAAAGCAAACAACAACAACAGGAACCAAAGAATCTGCTTTGAGAACGAATATGTTGGAGAGAACGATGAGAAGTTTAGTGAATTGTCAGGAGGACTTATTAAGAATTGCCAATTGAAGAATTAGAAGGGTGTAAAATGGGGTGATGGAATATTAGGGTGGAATTTAAACCAGTAGAATGGGAGTACAGTCGCTAATGAAAGATTATATGGGTGTGTTTGTGTATTTATGTATGTGTTGTGTGAGTTATGTCCCCCTCCCCCTCGCCATATACACACACACACACACATATATACATGTATATACAGTGGCGGCCAAAATGTTCAGAACGGCATTGATTTCATCAGAAAAGTAGATATAATTTTTTATCAAAGTTGTTTTATATTCTTTAATTTTCACAGACAATAAATACGATATTATTTGTTATTGCCTGAGATTTTGGTGTAATTTGAGAGGATAATACAAAAGTTATGGATGATTCAGTGATTTACTGCAAAACCCATGGCGGCCAAAATGATCAGAACAGTTGCTTTTACTCCATGTTTTAGTATATTTAACCGGCGAACTCTAATGTTTTGAATTTGTTTACGTGACAGTTCGTTTACTAAACATTAGTAAGAATATTTGCAGTGTACTTTGTTAATATAATGCCACTTACTCCGTTACCAATTCGTCAGCAGATTATTAAGCTTCGAAGGAAGGATAATTTAAGTATTGGATCTATTGCAAAGATTGTTAACAGTCAAAAAGTGTTGTACACGGTATTCTTAAGGTCTACGATGATTGTGTTCGTGTGAAGCAAGAAAGTTTACAGGTAGGCCAAGAAAAACGACCAAGAGAGAAGATCGTGCTATGGTAAAGTTGGTTAAAAAGGACAGATTTAAAACTGCTGCTGCTGTTTCTTGGAAAATGAGCATTGTATTGAAGAAAACTTTATCTCGAAAAACTGTGTCGCGTCGTTTAGTTGAACATGATCTACAAGCAAGAGTACCTGCAGTGAAGCCACTGATCAGATAGATCCAAGAATAAAAAGTGTCGTCTTACCTTTGCAACCAAACATGTATTGTGGTCTCAAGAAAAATGGCAAACGGTGCATTTCAGTGATGAATCTAAGTTTATGTTATTTGGCTCAGATGGGAAAAGGTACGTTCGTAGAAAAGTAGGTGAAAAATTGTCGCCTAAATGCCTTAAGACTCGTGTTAAATTCGGTGAAGGAAGTGTCATGGTTTGGGGGATGATATCTGGAGATGGTGTGGGCCCTTTGGTGCGATTACATGGAAAGGTAAATGCAGGAGTTTATAAACAACTTGTAAAAGATCATGTCTTGCCTGTGCTGAGAAATTCAACTAAGCGACCACCCATATTCATGCAGGACAATGCCCCCATGTCACAAGGCTAAGGTGGTCATGAACTTCCTTAAGGCTGAAAAGGTTATTGTTATGGATTGGCTTGCTCAAAGCCCAGATCTCAATCCTATTAAAAATGTATGGAATATTCTAGGAGAACGTTCGAAAGCCAGAAATCCTAAAACAACTGAGCAATTATGGAATGCCCTTCAGGAAGAATGGAATAAGATCACCCAGCAAGAAATTGAAAATTTAATTTCCTCATGCAGTCAAAGATGTCAGAGTGTGATTGAAGCTAAAGGGCTTCACACTAAATATTAAATAATTCCAGTATTCTCTGTCATTTTTGATTATTTTGTTATTTTTTCAGCCGTTCTGATCATTTTGGCCGCCATGGGTTTTGCAGTAAATCACTAAATCATCCATAACTTTTGTATTATCCACTCAAATTACACCAAAATCTCAGACAATAACAATTAATATTTTATTTATTGTTTGTGAAAATTATAGAATATAAAACAACTTTGATAAAAATTTATACTTACTTTTCTGACGAAAACAATGCCGTTCTGAACATTTTGGCCGCAACTGTATGTATGCATATATATATGTATATGCATATCTATCTATCTATCTATCTATATACATACACACACATACACATATTTCACTTTTGTACTTTGCAAGATTCTTGATGTGAACTCATGTGTTGAAATAGATTTTGTTGCGTCTTGGAAGAAGCATTACGGCAATAACAAACTTGCACCACACTGAGCATAATGACCCTGCCAAGGTACAGCAAAATATAAGAAATATACATAAATGCATATGTACATATATATGTTTATATATATGCAATATATATAAACTTATATATATATACATATATGTATATATATACATAAATACATATATTATATATATATACATATATTATATACATATGTAATATATATAAACATATATATATATATACATATATGTATATATATACATATATACATATATTATATATATATATATACACACATATATATTATATACATATATTATATACATATTATATATATATATATATATACACACACACACAGGGTGCAGTGAATAAACTGCTGTTTAAATTACGCAAAAATAAAAATAACATTGACATCTCATCTTAACAGATATATTTACCAAAATTACATAAAAATATCTTGAAATACTAAAGAGTAAATTTATTCAATAAAATCGCCTTTGGTTCCAACCACAGCCTCCAGACGACTACAGAATTTCCTGCAAATCTTCTGGGCGGTTTAAGTTGGTGAATGCTGTCATATTCCTTGCCTTGAGATCATCTTTTGTGTTAGAAGCACTGTTGTTGGTCTCTCACTCAACTGCACCCCACACAAAAATCAAAGGGGTTGCAGTCTGGAGAGTTAGGTGGCCAGATGTTAGGACTTAGGTATATTAGACTTTACAACACTTTAAAAACTTTATAAGAAGTGTTCAAAGTGTCATCCTTCATTTTAAATACATAAGTTGACTCTTTTACACATATTTTGAAATACATCTTTTAGCGAGTCTGACACGGTATAGACCATGTGAATGCAGAGAGACTTTTTGAACACCCTATATATATATATATATACATGGGTTCGGCTACTCCACATTGATAAGGGGCAAATACCCCGAAACTAGTCTGTGGATGTTGAATCACCAATGGGAAGCTGATGACCTCCCCTGTTCGAAGGTTGTAATGGACACAAGTTTGTGTGTCACATAGCCAGCTATAGGTGAGACCTCTTGGCGCTAATCAATGGTAGCATTCATCCTATTTTTCTGGACTGCCATGTTAGCTTTGTGATTCACGCCAATATATTTATGTATCTATATGTGTGTGTCTATGTGTCTGCTGTGTTTGTCCTCTGCGATCACTTGACAACTGATGGTAATGTGTTTACATCCTGGTCACTTAATGGTTTGATAAAATAAGTGCTGGGGTTGATTTGTTCAGCTAAAAATTCTGCAAGGCAGTACCCCAGCATGGCCACAGTCTAATAACTGAAACAGGATAAAAAGATGAAAGAGAAAAGATAAGACTACATTGAGGCCTGGTTGTGTGGTAAGAAGTTTGCTTCCCAACCACATGGTTCTAGGCTCAGTTCCACTGCATGGCACTTTGGGCAAGTGTCTTTTACTATAGCCTTGGGCCAACCAAGCCTTGTGAGTGGAGATGGTAGACAGAAACTGAAAGAAGTCTGTCGTATATATATATATCATCATCATCATCATCTATTTTCCATGCTGGTATGGGTTGGACGGATATATATATAACCAGCCGAAATTGCAAAGATAATCTGGAACTCAACTGAGGAAAGAAAACTCCGAATGACTCGTTATTGTTTCCTTGTATCATCTTGTATCACATGTTTTGTGTTCTCCCATTTTTGTATTTCATATATATATATATGAGTATGTGTGCATGTATATATATATATATTATATATATATATATATATACACACAGACATATATGTATGTATTTTTGTGTGTGTGTGTCTGTGTTTGACCCCCCCCCCCATCACTTGACAATTGATACTGGTGTGTTTACATACCCATAACTTAGAGGTTCGGCAAAAGAGATTGATAGAATAAGTACTGGGCTTGATTTCTTTGACTAAAACCCTTTAAGACAGTGCTCCAGCATGGCCGCAGTCAAATGACTGAAACAAGTACAAGAAAGAGTACGCAGCACCGTACATTAGTGTTGGGTCAACTAAGTACAGTTGACAAGCAGGAAGCAGTACAGAGCCAAAAGTACTTAAAATTCTATGTTTGTCACTCACCAAAACAAGGATATATCAAGAACTGCACTAACTTCAGAACCGACAGAGTGTCAGTTGATAGTTCACATCCGTAATTGAAAGACAAAGCAAACTGCTTTCCATTAGAGTTGATGCCATGCACGGCCTTGAAAGGTTTTAGTTGAAGAAATCAACCCCCAGGACATTTTTTAAAGCCTGGTACTTATTTTATCAGTCTCTTTTCTTGAACTGCTACGTTATGGGGATGTAAACACACCAACATCGGTTGTCAAGTGGTGGTGGGTGACAAACACAAGCACAAAGTTGCACACACATAGATATATACGGCATGATGAAAGCACCATTCAAGCGTGATCGTTACCAGCGTTGTCTTACTGGCACTTGTGCTAGTGGCACATGAAAAAACATTCGAGCAAGGTCGTTGCCAGTGCCGCTGGACTGGCTCCTGTGCAGGTGACACGTAAAAAACACCTTTGAGCATGGCCGTTGCCATGAAAAACTAAAATCCACTGTAGAGCAGTTGTTGTCCATTATAAAATGAATGCTTCATTTGACAAAAGATCGAGACAGAAACAGAAAGAGAGAGCAAGGCATTGTCAAATGGTGGTTTCTTAATGTGATCCACTGAAAACAATTCTGTGAAACATAAAAAGTCTCAGTAAATATCTTCAAGGAAATGCCGAACATGTTATCATAACAAGAGGAACAGTTAAAACCCTCAAAGAAACCTGTGTTTACTAAAGAAATAAAGAAAACTTTGAAAGAATTTGGAAAAACACTGCAAAGTTGAGAGAAACTATAAAGGAAGTCATTCGATGCAAATGGTTCCCCTTCAAAGAAATAAGGCTGTCTCAAAGAAAAAAGGTAAAAAGATGACTTGCTGGTAGATGATGAAAAAATTTTGCTTTGGATGTATTTTTTGCAAGAACGGGGCTCTGTTTTACACAGTTCAACAGGTTTTCAGTCAGTGAAATATGTTCTCAAAGGAAATTTCATTGCAGACCCACACAAGTGAATGAGTGAAAAACGAAATAGGAATTTTGAAAGAAGTATCTATAAAACAAGGTTTTAAGTGTCGAATAACTGTGGGGTCCACCAGAATAAAATAGTAATCAAAAGGGCCCATTATTAAAAAATGATTGAAACTATGCCTAGGTGCCAAATATTTTAGTGTGGATAAGGTCAATGTAGAAATGTTATCAAGGTAGGTGCAGGTATTACCATGTGGTTAGAAGCTTGTTTCTCAACCTCATGGTTCTCGGTTCAATTTCACTGTATGGCCCCTTGGGCAAGTGTCTTTTACTATAGCCTTGGGCTCACCAAAGCCTTGTGAGTGGATTTGGTAGATGGAAACTGAAAAGAAGCCCATCATATATATATATCTCTTTCTCTTTTCTTTTCTCTTTTACTTGTTTCAGTCATTTGACTGCGGCCATGCTGGAGCACCGCCTTTAGTCGAGCAAATCGACCCCGGGACTTATTCTTTGTAAGCCCAGTACTTATTCTATCGGTCTCTTTTGCCGAACCGCTAAGTGACGGGGACGTAAACATACACCAGCATCGGTTGTCAAGCAAGGCTAGGGGGACAAACACAAACACACAAACACACACACACATACATATATATATATACATATATATACATATATATACGACAGGCTTCTTTCAGTTTCCATCTACCAAATCCACTCACAAGGCATTGGTCGGCCCCGGGGCTATAGCAGAAGACATTTGCCCAAGATGCCACGCAGTGGGATTGAACCCAGAACCATGTGGTTGGTTAGCAAGCTACTTACCACACAGCCACTCCTGCGCCTATATATATATATATTATTTACATTTGATGGTTTATTTGTTCTCATCTTGTTTGTTGTTAACACAACGTTTCGGCTGATGCACCCTACAGCTTTCATCAGGTGTCTTGGGGAAATTTCGAACCTGGGTTCTCATTCTTAAGGTATTTTTCAAATGAGAACCCAGGTTCAAAATTTCCTAAAGACACCTGATGAAGGCTGGAGGGTATATCAGCCGAAATATTGTGTTAACAACAAATAAGATGACAATAAATATCCATCAAATGTAAATAATGTACATAATTCCTCATCTCTTAAATATAGAACTGTAATAAACACACACACACACACACACACATATATATGTACATACATATATATATAAGCAGTTAATACCAAAATACTAAGAAGGAAAATTTTGCAGTGCACACAAAATTGCAGCAGAAACATATGTTGGTGTAGAGGTAGAAAGACATGATTGACAGCAGAATAAAACTGGATGTATAAATCTCTGTTCCCCTTATTAATTATTTATTACACACACACACACACGCACGCACGCATGTGTGTGTGTGTGCGTTTGTGTCAGTGTATGTCCCCCACCACTGCTTGACAACCGAAGTTGGTGTGTTTACATCCCCGTAACTTAGCAGTTCAGTTAAAGTGACCAACAGGATAAGTACCAGGTTTTAAAAAAAAACCCCAGAAAATACAAGTTCTGGGGTCAATTCATTCGACTATAAATTCTTTAAGGTGGTGCCCAAGTATGGCCACAGTCTATTAACTGAAAGGAGCGAAAGATAAAAGATGAAAAAAAAACATATAATGGTAATTCCCAAGACATATTTCACACAGTCAACCATATCATCGTCATTAATCCTGATATGTTTAATGATTCTGATAAGAATTAGGATCTTGTTGTATCCCATTATGGTGGTGATCTGGATCTTTTAAGGGCAGAAAAAGAAATCTGCTTAAAGTTGGTTATGAATTATAAGCATCGTTTGGGTTCACAGGCAACTGCAACTGGTGTTGTTGGAGCTGAATTGAAGAACAATCCTCATGGCATCCTGCCAAGCTTTACCAAAAGTGTTGATACCATTGCAACCATTCTCACTGCATTATATTGTGCAGGGCAATCCTTCAGTAACTTCCGGGGAGTATTATATTTGTTCAGCCATTGACAGGGATATTATGTGGAAGGACATTTTGAATCAACCCCCAGCTCTTATTTTATCAAACCATTAAGCGACCAGGACGTAAACACACTATCATCGGGTGTCAAGTGATCGCAGAGGACAAACACAGCAGACACACAGACACACACATATAGATACATAAATATATATGTGCGTATTATGAGCAAGGAGATTATGTGGAACAAAAAGATGGGGCATAGTGTGTATAACTGTGGTCAATCAATTCAATAGATGCTTGGAAGGTTCTGCTGCAGGTCAGGCACCGGTGGTCTGTTGGGACAGAAGGCAAGGAGTTGGCTCTGGACTTGAGAAGTTTGAATTTTCTTTCTCTCCCTGCAATCCTGTCCTTTTCAAAGGAGACAGCACCTCTGCTGGTGCATCAGGCTAAATCTCAAAGCTTTTCAGTGAGGCTCTGAGTGT
>NC_043010.1:20406114-20423614 GCF_006345805.1 Octopus sinensis
TCTTGTGACACTTGTGAAGACCTGTTGAGGCAAGTGATCAATCGAAACAAATCAAAATAGATGAACATCAATGGAATTTGTATCTTTGTGGTACCAGGGCCGGTGGCACACAAGATAACCATCCGAACATGGCCGTAGCCAGTACCGCATCGACTGGCCTCTGTGCTGTGGGCTCATAACAAACACCATCCGATTGTGGCCGTTCGCCAGCCTCATCTGGCACCTGTGTCGGTGGCACATAAAAACACCATCCGAAGACCCGGCAAGACTAGTCAGGCCATAACTCGTGGCCCCAACCTGGGACGTAGTCAGTCCACCTGTGCATACCTTCCTTCTTGTGACACTTGTGAAGACCTTTTGAGGCAAGTGAAAGTGAAAATCAAAATAAAATAGATGAACATCAATGGAATTTGTATCTTTATGGTACCAGTGCTGGTGGCACACAAGAATACCATCCGAACGTGGCCGTAGCCAGTACCGCATCGACTGGCCTCCGTGCTGTGGGCACGTAACAAACACCATCCATCTGGCACCTGTGTCGAGGCACAAAAAACATCATCCGAAGACCCGGCAAGACTAGTCAGGCCATAACCCGTGGCCCCTACCTGGGACGTTGTTCAGTTCACCTGTGCATACCTTCCTTCCTTCTTGTGACACTTGTGAAGACCTGTTGAGCAAGTGAAAATCAAATCAAATCAAATCAAAATAGATGAACATCAATGGAATTTGTATCTTTGTGGTACCAGTGCCGGTGGCACACAAGAAAACCATCTGAACGTGGCCGTAGCCAGTACCGCATCGACTGGCCTCCGTGCTGTGGGCACGTAAGAAACACCATCCGAACGTGGCCGTTCGTCAGCCTCGTCTGGCACCTGTGTCGGTGGCACATAAAAACACCATCCGAGCGTGGCCGTTCGCCAGCCTCGTCTGGCACCTGTGTCGGTGGCACATAAAAACACCATCCGAGCGTGGCCGTTCGCCAGCCTCGTCTGGCACCTGTGTCGGTGGCACATAAAATCACCCACTACACTCTCGAGTGGTTGGCGTTAGGAAGGGCATCCAGCTGTAGAAACACTGCCAGATCTGACTGGCCTGGTGCAGCCTTCGGGCTCCCCAGACCCCAGTTGAACCGTCCAACCCATGCTAGCATGGAAAGCGGACGTTAAATGATGATGATGATGATGATGATGATATATATAATATATTATTATATATATATAATATATATATATATATATATTATATATATATATATTATATATATATTATATATGTATAGTTCAATTTGAAGACTCCACTAGAATGGGAGAAAGCCCTATATTGATATATGATGTTAAAAACATGTAACATACTAATAAATATCTGTAAATATAAACCATTTGAATTTCTGAGTACCTTATTTCTTAATATAAAATACCTGTACATCATCTCCAAACCTAATATATATATATAATTAATATATATATATATATAATATATTATGTATATATATTATATAATATATATTATAATCAAAATAAGCAACAAGGATATCCAGAGGTAATGCTGCTTATTTTGATTATAATCACTCCATTTTGAATTATATGGATAATACCATACTAAATTCTGGTGCCTTTAACTTAAGTACCATATTCAACTGAATCTAAATTTTACTGAACTTATATATATATATATATATATATATATATAATAAAAATTCAGGATACAATATGTACCTGTTTGCTTGAAAGAGGAGTTAAAATCCTTCGAAACCACACATCTCTCACTATATGTAAACATGCATGGAGAATATTCTATTTATTTCCTTTTTACTTGTTTCAGTCATTTGACTGCGGCCATGCTGGTGCACCGCCTTTAGTCGAAGAAATTGACCCTAGGACTTATTCTTTGTAAGCCTACTACTTATTCTATCGTTCTCTTTTGCTGAACCACTAAGTTACAGGGATGTAAACACACCAGCATCGGTTGTCAAGCGATATTGGGGGACAAACACAGACACACAAACATACACACACACACACACACATATATATATACATGTATACGACGGGCTTCTTCCAGTAGCCGTATTTCGTCCGCCGTTACGTTCTGAGTTCAAATTCCGCCGAGGTTGACTTTGCCTTTCATCCTTTCGGGGTCGATAAATAAAGTACCAGTTACGCACTGGGGTCGATGTAATCGACTTAATCCCTTTGTCTGTCCTTGTTTGTCCCCTCTATGTTTAGCCCCTTGTGGGCAGTAAAGAAATATATATATATGTGTATGTATGTATATATACATATATAAAGACATGTGTGTATATATATATATATATATATATGTATGTATATGTATATACACACACACACACACACATATATATATGTATCTATCTTTCCATTTAACTATATATACATAGATAAATAGCGATAGATAGGCATAGAGATAGGTATAGAGTGAGGTAGCTATACATGTACAACTTCTGCATACCTCACACGACAATGCAACTAGAAACAAGCTATAAATATATAAAGAATGTCTTGGCTGTGTTAATCAAGCTCTCCCTGTATTATTGAGTTGGCAGACCTGTTTATTGCTGTTTCCATTGTGTGACAATCATATTTTTACCTGGGGATTAGACATGCAATCATATTTCTTTAATATTCTCTTACTTAACTTCATCACACATACATAGCATTCTTCCTTTAATATCATTAAAATCACCAACACACTACACACTCGTCAGCAAGAGGAAGCCGCTGTGTGATGAATGCACCTGCTAGAAATAGCAGCTAAATCTCTCTCAAGTTACATCGTACCATCTTTACAAAAATGAAAGACCATATTGGATGATGTGGTGCTGCTAAATAAACAATCCAGCTGTGACCATCCCATAAAGATGGGATGGTCATGATTGGAATGCTCTATGATGGAATTACACAGTAACATCAACAACTATCTTAATAGTTCTTTCTAATGAAGGCAAAAGGCCTGAAATTTTGGAAGAGGAATAAGTTGATTACATTGGTCCCAGTGCATAACTGGTACTTATTTCATCAATGCTGAAAGGATGAACGACAAAGTTGCCCTTGGTGGAATTTGAACTCAATACATAAAGACAGGTGAAATGCCGCAAAACATTTTAATAATGATTTCAAATTTTAGCACAAGGCCAGAAATTTTGGGGTGAAAGGGCTAGGTCGATTACCTCAACCCCAGGGCTCAACTGGTATTTATTTTAATGACCCCAAAAGGATGAAAGGCCAAGTCAACCCTGGAGGAATTTGAAATCAGAACATAACTATACGTACAGGTGTGGCTGTGTGGTAAGAAGCTTGTTTCCCAACCACATGGCTCCGGGTTCAGTTCTACTGCATGAGCAAGTGTCTTCTACTATAGCCTCAGGCCAACCAAGGCCTTGTGAGTGGATTTGGTTGACGGAAACTGAAAGAAGCTCGTCGTATATGTGTGTGTGAATGTGTGTGTGTGTTTGCATGTGTGTCTGTGTCTGTCCCCCACAATCACTTGATAACCAATGTTGGTGTGTTTATGTCCTATAACTTAGTGGTTCGGTAAAAGAGGTTGACACAGAATAAGTCCTGGGGGCGATTTGTTCGCCTAAAGGCAGTGTTCCAGCATGGCCGCAGTCAAGTTAAAGAATAGGCAAAGAAAAGCTGCTAAGCATTCTGCCCAGTGGTCTAACAATTCTGCCGACCTGTTTGCCTTACATCGACCTTAACAATGACAACAGCAACAATAACAACCTCAACTACAACAACAACATTAATTACAACTTCAGCAACAAAAACTACAACAACAACAACCATAACAACAATAACAACAACATCAGCGGCAACGATCTATATCAGCTATTAACTTTTCATGTTTTACAAAATGAAATTTCAAAGCCCAATTCAGTATTAAAGAATTAAAGAATTAAAGAAAGAATAAAAGAATTAAAGAATTAAAGAATGAAGTTGGACAGTGAAAAGAGCTAACAGATTTTTTTCATCTAAAACCTTTGTAAATTTACAGATGTATAAACAAACTATTTTGGTGTTATAGTCTCACACTTGATAAGTCAATAGGAAATGTATTGATTGGTTGACAATGGGGGAGAGAAAGCATCAATTGTGTTCCAGTTGTTCTTTTGCATAATTACAATGTGTTGCATAATGGTTCAAGCTTATCGTACAATAGCATCATCTGTTGCTTTGGTTTAATGCTTTAGTCTGTTGGCTATGGTCACTGCGAGGTTTGGCTGCCCATTCTTGTAGGTCCCACCAGGAAACCCGCAGAGCAGAGGTGGTGAATGTTAACAGCACCAGGCGCAGATTGGAAATGGATAAGAATCTGTTGGGGTCTATCTGTTCTGAGTAAAACAAAGAGTTCTTAATAGTTTCTAATTCTTAGGTCTGTGACTGTTATTAAAGTACTGTTTTGGTCATCATCATCATCATCATCATTGTTTAACATCCGTTTTCTATGCTAGCACGGGTTGGATGGATCGACCGTGGTCTGGGAAGCCAGGAGGCTACACCAAGCTCCAGTCTGATCTCGCAGTGTTTCTACAACTGGATGCCCTTCCTAACGCCAACCCCTCTGTGAGTGTAGTGGATGCTTTTTATGTGCCACCAGCACAGGTGCCAGGGGAGGCTGGCAGCAGCCATGATCAGTTGGTGCTTTTTACATGCCACCGGCACAGAAGCCAGTCAAGGCGATGCTGGCATCGGCCACGTTTGGATGGTGCTTTTTCGGGGCTGGCATCAGCCACTAACCTGCCAAGGCCAACTTTATTTTTTATCCTTCTGGGGTTGATAAAATAAATTACCATTCAAGTGTGTGTGTGTGGGTATCATAAAATAAAGTACAAGTATTGAGGATGGTAAATAAAGTACCAGTTAAAATCTGGAGTTGATTTAATAATTTGTCTTCTCTACAAATGTGTGACCTTATACCTATGTTATCTGTCAGAGGTTTTGTCTTGAAATTTGCTTGTAACCTAAGCCTTGTGCGTGGATTCGGTAAATGGAAACTGAAAGAAGCCCATTGGGTGTGTATATGTGCATACATACATACATACATACATACATATTATATATATTATATATATATATATATATATATATATATATATATAATATATATATATATGTATATGTATATATATGTATATATATATGTGTGTGTGAGTATATATATATATATATATATATATATATATGTGTGTGTGTATACATATATATATATATATGTATATATGTATATATATATGTATACATAATATATAGATATATATATATAGATATCAAAAGGATGTCTTATAATACTATTCCACATATACAAAAACACCCATACCAACAATCCAACAGACCTCCATCATCAGCTGCCCCATGGATATCATTATGGTTTTGACACCTGGGCAGTACCATTCAATCTGGCAGCGTCGACAGTATTATAATAAGAGTTGTTTGGGTAAAAACAAACCAAAGAAACCACAACTTTCAAACGAATTTACCCTATGTAATTAAATTGCTACAAACTCCTGAACACGTAACTAAACAGCGACAAATCCATTAAGTCATACAAAAATTATAATCCCTACAGTCTTCCATAGAATACTATACATATTTATATATATATTATATATATATATATATGTGTGTGTGTGTGTGTGTGTGTGTGTTTGTGTTTATGTTTGTCCCATCACCACTTGATAACCAGTGTTGGTCTGTTTATATCCCTGTAACTTAGCAGTTCAGTAAAAGTGACCAATAGAATAAGGATCAGGCTTTTTTAAAAAATAAGTACTGGGTTCAATTTATTCAACTGAAAATTCTTCCAGGTGGTGTCCCAGCAAGGGCACAGTCAAATGAGTGAAAGAAGTAAACGATAAAAGACAGAGCTAAGTCTACCACGCAAAGTTACTAAGTGTCTTAGCTGCAAGTTGGAGTTTTCATGGAAAAAAAAAAAAAAGAGTCCAGCTGACATGTGATTGGTAAAGGAAGAACTCTATGAGTGGAATTTTGCAAAGAGGCAAAAATTTTCTAAAGTACAAAATGTAATTCTTTACCATTGTTGTTATCTAAATTCCAGCAATGGAAATTTTGTGTCAATGTTAGGAACCAACTTCTTCTTTAGAGGAACAATTCATAAAATTCAAAATGGAAACTTTACACTCATACATAGACACACGCACACACACACACACACAAACACACAAAAAACAAACACACACACACACACACACACACACACACGCAGTTTAACTTGAAAAAACTCTCACTAAATGTAATATTATGACAAGTGCTTGTTAACCACAATGACAATGACAATAACTAGAACAACAACAGCAACAACAATGTGAACAAGTATATAAACAGAACCTAACAGAAGCCTCCTGTGATAAGGAGTATTTCCTTACAGTTGGGTGATACTCTGGTGGGTATCACTTGTGTCAAACTGGTACCCAGAACTAAATTACTCTGGTCTGATATTTAGGGGTATGTACATTAAAAATATGGGAAATGGTGCTAAATCAAAGCAAGGGGATGCCATGAAAATGTTAGCAAAAAAAGGGGGGGGGCATAGTAAAAGAAGTTTGAGGAGCAGTGTTGTATCATCTTAGAAAAAAAGGGGGAAAATACATGAGACAACATAACTGTAGATGCAGGGGGGAGGAGGAGGAGGAAGAGAAGGAGAAGAAGAAGAAGAAGAAGGAGAAGAAGAAGAAGAAGAGAAGAGAAGAGAAGAAGAAAAAGAGGAAGAAGGAAGAGGGGGAGAAAAAGAAGAAGAAGAAGAAGAAGAAGAAGAAGAAGAAAAGAAGAAGAAGAAGAAGAAAAAGAAGAAGAAGGAAGAGGGGGAGAAGAAGAAGAAGAAGAGGACGACGACGACGACGATGACAATGACATGATAATTACAGCAGGAGGAGAATGTCTTTGATTGTCTGTCTTCTTGGTGAAGACTGACTTGGAGCTAAACAACAGCAAAAACACTGACCAAATTCTAGCAGAGGAGAAAAAAGTGGAATTATGAGAAAGTGAACACTTACCATATTTGCATGTTTTGTCTATGGAATCCCAATGACACACTTGTATTGTGATATGGTTTGGTTTTGCCATGGTTTGGCAGGAAATATTACAAAGTCTCCAGTGAGGTTATCTTTTAAACCCAAATGGAAATATAGATCTTCTCTCTCTTTATCTCTCTCCCTTTTCATATAGATGTATAAGTATATGTGTGTGTATGTGTGTGTGTTGGTGAATTTTTGCGGTATTTGGCGTTACCAAAATATTGATTTGTTAAATGACAACATCTGTAATTCTAGAATTTATGATTACTTTTTCAAAAAGTATTTCTAAATAACTCTTGGGAATTATGAGAGCAATAATGAAAAATTTTGGTAAATTGATATATTCTTGGTTCGCTTGGAGAGTCTGTCGATTTCCAATGTTTATTTTCAAAAACAAAATTTGTTATTTGTTTTTTTTTTTTTAATAGACTATTGTTGTGAATCTTTTATCGTAATAAAAATGTTAATACACCAACAAAAACAACAAGAAAAATAAAAACAACAACAACGACAACAAAAATGATAATTTTTGATTAGTTAAAACGAAAATTGGTGAAAACAATTATTCCGGACCACTGATGGTAAAGCAAATGCAACTTTGATCAATGTCATATAACCAACAATATCAACAAGAACAACAATATTTGGAAGCAATGAAGAAATTACAGTAAAACCATTATAGCTTTTCCTTATCAAATGTTGCAAGCCATTATTTTTCACACACTGCAGAAGAATGGTAATGCCAGATAGTTTTGATTAGGTATTGGAACTGTATGTATTTGCAATGAAGTAGGTTAAAATAAGCAAAGATAATTTTGGTGCTGTGACTTGTCTGAAATCATTCAGTTAAATGTTCAAAGCTTTAGCGATCATGAACATTTTGAGCAGAAGAGAAAGCTATCACAAAATGCCTATACACACCTACCTACCTACACATACCAATACATACATACATACATACATACATATATATATTTATATAGATACTGCATATGCATATAAATAAATACATTTATATGTATTGGATGCATGTGTATATATATATATATATATATATATATATAAGTGTGTGTGTATGTATGTATGTATATATATATGCCTGTATATGTATATGGTGTTAGGATGGGAGTTTTATAAACAGGGGCGGAGATGCAAAAGAGAGAAAAAAAGAGACAAAAAGAAAACGAGAGACTATTAAATGCCTCCTAAACATCGTTATTACTGATTTATGAAGCCATTCTGGCAGTCAACAGTAAAATATATACATATATATATACAAAATAAATATAACAAAACAAAACCCACCACCACCACCACTACAACAACAACAACGGCAGCAACAACAAAAGTGCTTGAAAGTTCCTGTGGCAATGCAGTGATGTTAGTTCCATCTATATTGGCTGGTTGCAAACTCGGGGAGAAAAACACAATATGTTATCTATAAATTCTTAATGTATTAGAAAAAATGACAATTGAATAGTTTAGTTTGTTCGCTTTCGTCCATTGAATAGCCAAGTACCTTGTGGTTGTAAATCCATTCTGATTACTTTGACGAATCTAAGCGAAAGAGGATCTATGTGTTTTCCGAGCAAAAAAAAAAACAACAAAAAACAAAAACAACAAAAAACAAAGAAAACAAAAAGAAAAATGTCGATGAAACATTTATGGCTTTTAGTTTTACTCTACACCCACCTCACACCATTACCCTTTCGTCCTCGTCCCATAATCCCCTCCTCATCCCCACCCACACCACTCGCTCTCTTCTTCCTCATTAATGAAGAATATGTAATGACACAACGAAATACCTGATGTTAAGGATTAACCATGTGACATAGTTGTACGGCCAACAAGCTCATGTTGCAATCACATGCTGATTGCAAGTTCAATCCAGTAACATGGCACCTTAGCCTCAGGTTGACCTGAGATTTTTAAGAGGAAATGGTGAGGATTGAAACTGTGCTGCAGCCTATGAGATAAGTCTGCAAACTATCATTGAATGACAGACTTAATCTCTCATTCTCTTTAATGCCATCATTTGGGATGTATGTATCTTCTTTAGCAGCGTCAACTCGATTGCAGTCACTCAGACCAGATTCCTGATCTGGGGACAATTGACGTGTTGGAGTTTATCCGTTTTTATTCTTCCTTCTATCTCAGAAGCCCTACAAAATGTGTCATGACCCTTTCTACTTTGATTAACCTAAAACCTAATATCAAGATTCATTTTGTTTAACAGCTTATTTTTTCATGCTGGCATGGGTTGCAGTGATTCTTAACCCTTTCTGTGCCTATGGACCCCTTTAACGATGATGATGATGATGATGATGATGATGATAATGGGACTTTAATGATGATGAAGATGATGATGATAATGGGACTTTTTCAAACATTGATTATTTATTAGGGTCTATTAGAGTAAAACAGAAATCAAAGGGGTCCATAGGCACAAAAAGGGTTAGGAATTGTATAAAAAAATTGCTGAAATATTTTGTGCCTGGTAGAAGTATAACCAAGTCATTGTAGATAAATTTTAATAGCAAACTCTTATGTGGATCCCTAAAGGGCCATATGGACCCCAGTTGAGAACCATTGGGTGAGACTTACAGGGTACCCCCCCCGCCCCCCCAAAAAGCAGACCCCGCAAATCTTTGAATAAAACAACGCAGAGGGATAGATCGAGATGAACAGTGGTTCCAGCAAGATGGGGCCAACTCCACCCTGCTACATCAAATGACTCCCTAACCTGGCTGAGAGAGTGATTTCAGGAGAGACTGATCAACAGTAAGTGTGACATTGAGTGGGTACTGAATTCCCTAGATTTGACCCCCCACCTCCCAGATTTTTATCTGTTGGGGTAATCACAAGGATAATGATTACCAGAACAACCCTCAAACAATTGGTGAAGTGAAGGCAGGAATTACAGCAGAAATCAGGGAAATCCCTAAAGAGGAATGTGTTCAAGTAATTGATAATTTTGTGCGACGTATGCCATTTTAGAGGATATTTTGAAAAGAACATGACTTTTATGCAAAGGGAATGATCAAACACAGACCAAAGTTTAAGTCCGGCAAATTTCAAGAAATTTGCCAGATCTTTGTAGGATTTAATAAAATTTTTATGGGTTCTGTTTTCTGGGGGTCACCCTGTATTTATAAATGAGATATTGTTTTACAACTGAATGCCCTTCCTGTTGCTAACACTGGTTTCCAAGGAAAGGGATCTCATATTTCACATGTCTTCACTATATTTTAAGTCTGTCCAATTCTTGATATCTCCAAGTCATGTAATTCTTGGTTTGTTTCATCTTCCTCTCTCCCATTAATGGTCTCAGTCAGCCATTTCTGCTAATTAAGTGTCCAAAATATTTTAATTTTCTCTCTCTTTGATCTTTAATTATGTCTAATAAAAACTCACTTGTTTTTACTATTTTCAGTTCTTCAGCACTAGTTTCGTACTTTTATTGTACTTTCTTATAAGATCAATATTTCACCAATTTATTGAAGAAATATTTGGCGCCCAACCATGGCTGTTTGGTCACCAAATCTGCTTCCCAGCCACATGGTTTCAGATTTTTGGTGTGCAGCATCTTGGACAAGTGGCTTCCATTATAACCCTAGGCTAACCAAAACCCTTGAGTGAGTTTGGTGGACAGAAACTGACAAAAAAAGGACCCACTAATACATCCATTTGACCGATTCCAGTTTTGGAAAATGGTCTGAGAAGCAAAACTTTTATCCTTTAACTTGTTTCTGTTATTGAAGTGTGGCCATGCTGGGGTACCACCTTGAAGAATTTTATAGTTGAATGAATCAGTCCCAGTACTCTTTCTTTTTTTAAAATCTCATACTTATTCTATCTGTCTCTTTTGCCTAACTGCTAAGTTATTGGAACTTAAACACACCAATACTGTTTGCCAAGCAGATTTGGGGGACAAGCACAGACACAAAGACACACACACACACACACACACACACACACACACACACACAAAGACACACACACACATACGATGGGCTTCTTTCAGTTTCTGTCTACCAAATACACTCACTTGCCCAAGGTGCCATGCAGTGGGGACTGAACCCAGAAACATGTGGTTGGGAAGCAAGCTTCTTACCCCACAGCTACACCTGTGCTTGAATAAATTTAGTGATGAAAAGAGAGGAAAAAAAACAGAATCTTTTCAGGCTTTCTCAGGTTGGTGGGGCTGAGATGATTGATACATTATTTACATTATTTACATTTGACGGATATTTGTCCTCATCTTGTTTGTGTTAACATGTTTCAGCTGATATACCCTCCAGCCTTCATCAGGTGTCTTGAGGAAATTTCGAACCTGGGTTCTCATTCCTAAGGTATTTTTCGATGTTATTATTATTATTAATATCATTATTCAGGTCACTGCTTGGAATCGAACTCGGAATCTTGGGCTTAGTAGCCCACGCTCTTAACCACTATGCCATATGCCCATGGGCATATGGCACAGTGGTGATATGTGATTGATATTTGGTATGAACCTTTGTAGTTAAGTATCTGCAGGCAAAGCTGAGAGAGAGAGAGAGAGAGAGAGAGAGAGAAGAGAGAGAGAGAGAGAGAGAGAGAGAGAGTGTGTACATAATTGTAGTAGTTCTGATGAGGAAGATCTGGGAAAAACAGTTAGTGTTGTGGCTAAGAAAGGAAACATTGTGAGTCACAGAGAGGCGAAAACACCAAAAGATTAAAAAAAAAAACAACAAAAAAAGATCAGGTGAAGGACATATACAGATAACTAGTGTAGAAGAGCAGAGACCATTAAGCAGGGATGAGAGAGAGAGATAGAAAGATAAACTCACAGATAGATAGATAGATAGATAGATAGATAGATAGATAGATAGATAGATAGATAGATAGATAGATAGATAGATAGACAGATAGATGATAGATAGATAGATAGATAGATAGATAGATAGATAGATAGATAGAGAAAGATATATATATATATATATAGAGAGAGAGAGAGAGAGAGAGATTGTAGTCTGCTGGTGAGTGACTCATTGATAATCAGCTGGATAGTCGTGGGTGGCTTTTGGATGAAAGCTAGAATGTGTGCAGCTGATTTGCTGCTGGTGCTGCTGCAATAATGGTAGCAGTATTCCAACTTGGGTCTTGAGTTTGGCTGAGGTTTTTTACTTGAAATATCAAGTGTCTATTTTTATATATCTAATTTCTATTTAATTTCTATAAACGATTCTGCTTATGTCTTTCTGTGTATCATCATTGAGAGAAAGCATAGTAACTTTGTTGTCCAGTATATACCGTGAGTGGAATTTGGTAGACAGAGACCATGCAGGAATACATCACAGACATATATATATATATAATATATATATATATATATATTATATATATATATAAAATATAATCGTTATATTTCGGAATGGTCATTTTGCCAGTTTAGCCAATAAATATATAAAATATAAATTAGAGATAAAACCACTATTATGCAACTCAAACAGTGATAGACATAAACCAATACATAAATAACCAATATATATATATATATATATATAAATAATTTTTTTTTTTTTTAATATTTATAACATAACTAGATCTCAAAAATTTTATATATTTATACTGTGAAATTTGTTTTATACTAAATTGAATTTTTCCCTGTAAGTTTGGAGTTATACTCCCTAATATTATATATAGATATATATATATATAATATATATATATATATATATATATATATATATATATATACATATATATATACACGCACGCACACACACACACACACATATATATATATAGTTAATCCAAACAAGAAAACACAAAAAAACACAACACAAGGACGTGGAACAAATATAGTATTATTGGATGCTCAGGAAAGAAGGGAAGAAGGAGGGTTTAACGTTTTGAGTGGAGCTCTTCGTCAGAAACATAGGAGAAGGAAAGATCCCGAGAAGGGAAGACAGAGGAAAAAAATTGCCAACGGTACACACGAGGTCACATATATATATATATATATAATTAATAGCCCTTGGTTTCACAGAACAATACTAAAAAAGAAGAGAAAATTGTAAGGTTGAGCTAGCCTGGGGCAACTTTTCCTGCATTTATGCTATTTCTCTAATTTGCCTTCTCTTGTGTCCACTTTCCACTGTCCACTGGCAGTGGTCTCTTACTATTTTATTCATAATCTCCATTCAATGCAGGGTTTTTATGCCCCTTATAATGACACTTCACTCTCTGTCTTTCATAGTTATCTTTCTGTCTGCTTTGCTGTATTTTAATTACTACTGATGGTATGGACAAATGGTAAAATAGTTTGCTTTGTAACCTCAAATTTTGAGTTCAATCCCACTGCACAGTACCCTCAAGCAATTGATTTCTGTCCTAGCCTCAGCTTGACCAATACTGGGTGAGTGAAATTTGATAAAAATTGATAAACAGATACTATGGAAACCTGTTGGAGGAATTGTTCCTGGTGGTAAATTTAATCTGTCTTCATGTTTAACATTACCCCTGACAATACTTGGGTGCCTTTAGCAAAAGCGACTCCATTGCAGGGGTTTAAATCAAGTCTTCAGCTTGAGGAAACCTTCCTTTGACTTTCAAAAGTGTTGGAGGCTTGGAGGATACCTTCCTACATTCCCCACCTCCAATGCTGGAGCCTGGCAGGATACCTTCCTCTGTCCCTTTCACTACTGTTGAAGGTTTGAAGAATACTATTTTCATTGTAGATAGCAGCATTGGAGGCTTGGAAAACACACCCCCTGCAGTGTTGGGTGCTGGGAAGATACCTTTCTCCATCCTTGATAGCAGCGTTGGAGGCTTAGAGGATATCTTCCTCTATTCCCCCCTACCCACCAGTGTTGGAGGCTAGGAGGATACCTTTCCTTGTTCCTCCCACCAATATTGGCAGACAGTTCTAGAAATGGTCAACAGCACTACCTCTAAGTAAACCATTAAGAAATAGAATAAATTTTAAAATTGTCTCTTTGACTACTTTCAGCTATTTTCTGCCCATTCTGAAGCCTCCAACGATGCCACTGTTCTCCTGAGCCATTTTTATTTCTGTTTCTCTGAAGCAATTAACCCGTCAGCTCCCAATACCAATACATGAACCGGTTACATATTTGTGGTTTTCATTAAGGGAAACAAAATGACATTATTGTCTCTGAGACAGAAATCAAATATATCTGTTGGAATAACATTTTCTCATTTCATTTTGTAGTCAAAACAAAATATATAACCAAAAGAAAAATAAATATGATTGTAAAGCTTTTTGTTTGCTAAATTGTGTAAGAGGCCCTGAGTTTGTGTGTGTTGTTGTTTAGCCCTGAGAGCACTGTCAGTGGTCTTTTTTTTGTCAGTGGCCTTTTTCCTTCTCTTCTGCCACTAACAGAAATCAGATTGTGTGTATTTAGTCATGGAGCAGAGTAGAGGAGATGGTATTCGAGGTAGAGAATAGGGACCATGATGTATTTGTGTAGGTTTTTGTTCTTTTATGCGTTTCAGTCATTAGACTGTGGCCATGCTGGGGCATCACCTTGAAGAACTTTTAGGCAAATTATTCAATTAAAAATAATAATAATAATAATAATAATAATAATAATAATAATAATAATAATAATAATAAAAATAAGAAGAAGAAGAAGAAGAAAAAAAAGAACAAATGGCTTGCTACTCATGCAAAATTCCAGGAGTCCCACCAAAGCTACCAAATGTTGAACAATGCTACTACTACTACTACTACTACTATGACAACGACGACAACGACCACGACCACGATCACGACCACGACCACCACCGCCGCTGCCGCCGCCGCCACCACCACCACAAAAAACAATAATGAGAATTTAAAGTGGGAAATACGATGGTTGTGGTCAATGAAGAGAGTAGATGTGATGGCATGCACCGCTCAATAAAAATAATAATAATAAAATAATAATTATTATTATTAGTATGAAAGCTGTTACATGGTTGGTGAGCTGGCAGAATTGTTTCTGTGTCAGCCAAAATGCTCACAGACATTTCTTCCAACACTTTATGTTCTGAGTTCAAATTTTGCTGAGGCAGACTTTACCTTTCATCCTTCTGGGGTCAATAAAATACAATGCCAGTCAAGTACTGAGGCCAACTCAAAATTGCTGGCCTAGTGCCAGACTTTTAAATTGATATTAAATTTATTTCATGCTACTTTAGTGAACAGGTATGTTGTCATGAAATTTGGTGGAGTAACACCTGTCCTTAAGTCTTGTGAGTCTTTCACAGGATTCTTGCAGAATACAGGATTGCTCTTCCCTGCAGGTTGACAATGCCTCTCTCAGTTCTCAATTCCCAAATCCTTCAGCCTGATAGGTAGCAGCTTGACTGTTGTGTCAAGTGCACTGATTACCACAGGTAAACATTCCCTAATAGGTCCTATTGTCATTTTGTGCCCTTCATTTCTTAATCTTTGCAGCAGTGGTTTGATAACGCTGAAGCTCATCCTGTTGTATAGTGGGACACTTGCTGCATCAGGAATCCCCGTATTTGGGGATCTGGTCTCACGAACCCAGTTGTGATAATACTTTTTAGTTTGCATCCCACTCAAAGAGAACTTTGGTATTGAAGTGTGACAACCAATCGCGTTTTTACTGAGGCACCAACTTTAGTGAGATGCTAACCAAGCCTAGAAGATTCTCCTCCATTTCTTATTTCTTTATTGCCCACAAGGAGCTAAACACAGAGGGGACAAAGACAGAAAAAGGGATTAAGTTGATTATATCGACCCCAGTGCGTAACTGGTACTTAATTTATCGACCCCAAAAGGATGAAAGGCCAAGTCGACCTTGGTGGAATTTGAACTCAGAATGTAGCGGCAGACGAAATGCCGCTAAGCATTTCGCCTGGCGTGCTAATGTTTCTGCCAGCTCGCCGCCTTTATTCTCTTCCATTTGTAATAGACCTAACTCTGAAAGGGCAAACTCTGTTGCTTTTGGTCAATGGGGTACTCATTATCACTATTACTACTCTCAGGCTTAAAAGTGACAGAATCGTTATCATACTGGGCAAACAGCTTAGCAGTATTTCGTCTGCCATTATGTTCTGAGTTCAAATTCTGTGGAAGTTGACTTTACCTTTCATCCTTTCAGGGTCGATAAATTAAATAGCAGTCTCCTTCTGGCCTTGTGCCTTCATTAGAAAGGATTATTACTCTCAGGTGCTTGTAATTGTGTAGATGTCATTGACAGCTAGAAAAGACTTTGAGCTGAAAGTGAGTCAGCGGGGAGAGGTTATATAGTTGCACATAAAATTCCCCATTACTTAACAAAAACTTGAGGTCTGTTTGTCATAAAATATTTCATGACACAGAGAAATCCCCCACCTTTCACATAATCACTATTTGAGGTGCATCCCTGCAGGAAAGGAACAATGAAGATCTGGCATTCCCCTCTAATCTAAACTGATTACACCTGTTGCTATGTAGGAGTGGTAATTAATGACTTGCCAGCCCTCTCTTCACTACATATGCAGCTATGCTTATGTGTGTGTGTATGCATCTATCTATCTATCCATCTGTCTGTCTGCCTGCCTGCATATCTATCTATCTATCTATCTATCTATCTATCTATCTATCTATCTATCTATCTATCTATCTATCTATCTATCTATCTATCTATCTGTCTGTCTGTCTATCTGTCTGTCTGCCTGCCTGCCTACCTACCTAACTGTCTGTCTGCCTGCCTGCCTGCCTACCTACCTACCTACCTACCTACCTACCTACCTAACTATCTATCTATCTATCTATCTATCTATCTCTCTACGTCTGCCTGTCTGTCTGTCTGTCTGTCTATATCAACATATATACATAAGGGCCTCTCCCTCACAGTGAAAGGCAAATTGTATGATGCCTGTATGCAAACAGTCATGCTACACAGCAGTGAAGCATAGGTTGTGGTTGCTGAGGACATGTGTAGTCTTGAAAGAAATGAAGCTAGTATGCTTTGCTTGATGTGCAATCTCAGTATGCGTGCATGACAGAGTGTAAGTGTCTTGAGAGAAAAGTTAGGCATAAGAGGTATCGGATGTGGTGTTCAAGAGAGACGACTGCATTGGTATGGTCATCTGATGTGCATGGATGAGGACAGCTGTGTGAAGAAGTGCCGATCTCTACCAGTGCTAGAAAGTCATGGAAGAGGGACACACAGGAAGACATGGGATGAAGTGCTGCAGCATGATCTCCAAACGCTGGGCCTCATGGAAGCAATGATGAGTGACCGAGACATTTCGTGATATGCCATGCTTGTGTAAACCTGTCAAACCAAGTGAAATCATGGTTATGGCCGTTTTTGGTGTCACGTTACAAGCACCAGTGCCAGTGGCATGTGAAAAGCACCCTTCAGGTGTCGGACCTCATGGAGATAAAGGGGCCAGTGCTGCTGTTGTATAACTAGCCCCCGTGCCAGTGCCACATAAAAGGCA
>NC_043010.1:20428614-20431114 GCF_006345805.1 Octopus sinensis
AAAAACCATTCTGCATGCACTCATGCAGTGTCCAACCATTTCGACCTGTGGGCTTATGCCAAACAGCTGCTGTCATGTGTGGGATGAGTTTGCTTGTTGGCCGAGTCTATCATGAAATTTTCTCTGCCACCTTCCCTTAACCGGGAAGGCAAGGCAGTGTTCATTGTATTGGTGGACATGGTGAAAGAATGTGTGTGGTGGACTCAAGAGAAAGGTTTAGAAACAAACACTTTCCTCTCTGGCCAATTGCTCATCAACTTTTTCAAGTACAACTTGAAAAGGAAGGTGAGAATAGAGATACAGGTTTTGTCTCATGAAAGTTTCTATAAAAGGTGGGTGAATGTAGCAAAGATGGTGCATGCGAGTGATGAAACCACTTTGAGCATGATCCTGTTAATCGAAACAAGAGAGGGAGCACTTTGCTCTGATGTGATTTTTCCCTCTCTGCCTGATGTTACCGTGGTCTTTTCATAGGCTTTTCTTTCCACAGATAAACCTAATCTGTTTTTTACATTTTTGCTCTGTTCTATGATACACGATCCCTTTTGATTATTTTTTTTTACACAATCTTTTTTGATCAGAATCATTTCCTCCTTTTTTTTTCTACTTTCTCCTTTTTTGTCTTTTGAAAAGAAAAGGTCTACATTGTATTGGCCCTGTGTGGTTAATAAATAAAGGAAGTTATCTATCTATCTATCTATCTATCTATCTATCTATCTATCTATCTATCTATTTCAGCTGTCTTCCTTGCCCTGCGCAGCCCTTAATGGCCAATTGTAAGTCACAAGGTAACTTCACGGGTGGTGGTGCCTTGAAAAGAGTCTCCAGTAAATTCTGTAGAGTGATTGGAACAAAGAAAGGCATCTAGCCTAAGAAACCATGCCGAAACTGAGGCATTGGCACAAGACAAGATCCTCCAATCCACCGGATCTCCTTGAACTGTCCAACACATGTTAGTACAGCAAATGCACATCAGATGATGATGATGGTGGTGGTGGTGACGATGATGATGATCCTGTGAATTAATAACCTCTTGCAGTGTTAGTTAATTCTAAATTCCTAACAGAGTATTAATTAGTGTAATTAGAGTAATTAAATTAGAGCGAGGTGTATGTGTGTGTGTGTTTATAGTCGGAGATCAATAAGTGAGAAAGGCAATGGAAAGGAACAATGGCAAATGGAATCTCTTCAGAGAAGTTCTCATTGCATACCATTGCATGGACACAAAGTCTTCAGTGGAGCCTTTAATCACGCCCGATAAGTTAGGGGCCAAAACGTTATTATCACTGCCATCATCATCATCATCGTTGTCTTTATCACTGCCATCCTCCTCCCCACTCCTCCTCTCCCTCCACCCCTCCTCCTCTCCCCCACCCCTCCTCCTCCTCCTCATCATCAACAGCAGCAGTAGCAGCACCACCACCACCACCATCATCATATTCCATTAATTGTTTCAGTAGTTATTGTTTAGCCCTAGGCCGTCAGCTCTGATTAAGAGCTGACAATCAGAGGCCATGGCCTTCCAGCTGTGACTAACCTGAGAAGGTATAATTGGAGAGGATATGGCTGCTATTTATAGCAAATCAGGTGAAACAAATGGAGTCTCCCTCATTGCATAAGAATGAAGTGAAGGGACTTATAGAAATTTGTGCACACAAAGTCACTTATGTACATACCAACATACATACATGCATATACATACTTATCAAAGTAGAACTTGATTTCCAGTGAAACCATTGCTTGATCTACCTTTTAAACATGAATAGCAATGATATGATTTCATTCTCGTGAGGTCTTAGTTATTGCTTCCATGAAGCCCAACATTTGAAAGGAGCTTTTCATGTGCCACCAGCATCAGCCATTTTGCTCCCATGAGACCCAATGCTCGAACGGTGCTCTTTATGTGCCACCAGCATGGACGCCAGTTACGTGACACCAACATCAGACACGACTATGATTTCACTTGGCTTGATGGGTCTTCTCAAGCACAGCATATCACCAAAGGTCTCAGTTCACTAGTCATTGCCTCTGTGAGGCCCAAAGTTTGAAGATCCATCTCATTTCATGTCTTTCTGGGTCTACCTCTGTTACAGGTTCCCTCCACAATTAGAGATCAGTACTTCTTTACACAGCTGTCCTCGTCCATACACATCACATGACCATACCAGTGCAGTCGTTTCTCTTGCACACCACATCTGATGCCTCTTATGCCCAACTTTTCTCTCAAGATATTTACACTCTGTTGAACATGCACACTGACATTGCACATCCAGCGAAGTATACTGGCTTCATTTCTTTCAAGCCTATGCCTGTTACACCCCATGTTTCACTGCTGTGAAGTCATACAGTCTACCTTTCACTCTGAGAGAGAGGCCCTTTGTTGCCAGCTGAGGTAGGAGCTCTCTGAACTTTGCCCAGCCTAGTTTTATTCTCACAGCTAAGCTCTCAGAGCATCCACTGCCACTACTAACTTAGTTACCTAGATAACGGAAGCTATCTA
>NC_043010.1:20436114-20438614 GCF_006345805.1 Octopus sinensis
AGTAGGAATATATATTGATAAACACATCACTTATAACTTACTTATAAGTGTTACCATTATACATAAATCCTGATTCCAGCTACATAAACGCCACGGCGAGACATATATACTAAGAAATGCTAATGGACATTTTATGCGTGCATGTATGTTGAAGATAAATAAATTTGTGTTCTTTTAACCGCTATAAAAAATACACAGTTTTATAATTGCAGAAATAAATTTCATTAACAAGTTGAAGAACGTGAAGAAAGAGAAAATAATTACTACGTTATTTTATTTATGTACATTTAGCATTTTTAATACAATTGGAAAGTAAAGTTATTTTGTCATAGAGAATTACGACTAGAAATTCACATTAGCTAATCCTTCATACTAACTACTAGAGTTCACAACAATTCGAATAAGTCTTGTTGGATTTAAGTCCTACACATGGCATAAAAAATAGCCAATATTTCAAGGAGTGAGTGTCGTGGAGTTGAGTAACATCCAACGATCACTATTGTGAGTGTCGTGGAGTTTAGAAACATCCTACGATCACTGATTAATTTCCCCAAAATCAGGGTTTTTATAACTACTCATATCCGAATTCTAAGAACTGTATTTCGTGAAAGATTTCTTTGACGAAAGTTTATAATTCGTATATGGGCAGTAATTTTAACCAATGGGATTACCAGTAATTATACTTGCTCGGGCAAATGACCATTACGTCATATTGCCGTCTTTTATGACTTGCTACAGCAGAATGCCATTGGGATGGGAAGACAATCTGGAGACTGACCAGGCAAATGAAGTTTAGTGTTAAACTGAGCAAAAAGGGAAACTTAGAAATGCTGTCGACTGCTGATGGATGAACTTGTACAAGTTGAGAATCTGTTTTTTTGCTGGCAAATGAAAGGCTAGGTAAAACAAGCTCACTGGGAAGCTCTTAATGGTCCCCTATTTTAACAGCAAGGGCATCATGTTCCTGCATTGGGCTCTCTCTGGACAGAAGGTCAACAAAGACTACTTTGTGGAGGTTTTTGAGAGAGTTCAGGAAGAGATTTCATTGTAAAAGGCCAGAGTGACTGCACCAGTTCACAATTCCATCCTGGCAATCAACTATTTGACAGAGATGGGCATCAGAACTGTTCCTCACTCTCTCTACAGCCCAGAACTTGCTCCCTGTGACTTTTGATTGGTCCCTAAGCCGAAAGATGATGGGGGCTATGACAAGGATCCTGGACGCCTTCACTTTGGAGCAGTTCCACGGGCCTTCACAAAATGGCTGGAGCACTACAACAGATGCACTGAAGTCATAAGACCCTACTGAAGGACTTTAGAGTTTAGTACTTTTTTGACATTAATAAATGTCTCTCCTGATAAAAGCCAAAACTGCTGGAATGCAACTTGATCAGTTTATTTAAATTGTATTGTTCTACAATGCTTATGGGTCAAGGATGGTCAGTTAAGGAATTCCTTTCTCAACTATGAAATATAGTCCCAGTTGTGATGCACATTGGGCAACTGTCCTCTGCTTCAGTCTTAGACTGTCAAGTTGACTGATAATGCTAAAGTGGAATTTGGTAGATGGTAAATATGTGAAAGTCTGGTCAAAACAGTTGTAATGTAAACTTTCATCATCATTATCCTTTAACGTCCGTTTTCCATGCTGGCATGGGTTGGACGGTTTGACTGGAGTCTGGAAAACCAGGAGGCAGCACCAGACTGCAGTCTGATCTGGCAATGTTTCTACAGCTTGATACCCTTCCTAATGCCAACTACTCTGAGAGTTTAGTGGGTGCTTTGTTTGGATGGTGCTTTTTATGCACCACTGGCACAGAAGCCAGTCAGGGGTGAGGGGGCTGGTATCGACCACATTCGGATGGTGCTTTTTATGCACCACTGACACAAGGACTGCAACTACAATTTCCATTTGATTGTGATTTCATTTGATGTTGATGTACTTTGACTCAATAGGTCTCCTCAAGCATGGCATGTTACCCTACGATCAAAGGGTACTTTTTGAGTTGGCTGGTTATGCAACACTGGTGTGGGTTACAGCTGTGACCTCACTTTATTCACCAGGTCTTCTCAGTCACAGCATATCTCCAGAGGTCTCTGTCTTTCATCATTTTCTCTTTGAGGCCCAACATTCGAAGGTCATGCTTCACCACCTCATCCCAGGTCTTCCTGGGTCTCCCTCTACCCCGGATTCCTTCAACTGTTTGGGAGTGGCACCTCTTCACACAGCTCTCCTCATCCATCTGTAGTACATGACGATACCAATGCAAACATCTCTCTTGCATGCAGTCTACATTGTATTGAGTGCTACATAAGAAAATATTCCAATTTGATTGAACCAGTTTCAGCGAAGTAAATCCTCAATCATCCATCATTATTAAAAAAAGGGAAAAAATGGCTCTCCATCACTTACAATGATGAGGGTTCCAGTTGATCTGCAACTGCCTGCTCATGAAAGTAACATACAAGTGGCTGAGTATCTCACAGACATGCATACCCT
>NC_043010.1:20443614-20451114 GCF_006345805.1 Octopus sinensis
CATCCTGAGGTCAGCCTTCAATACTCCCCTCCTTTTCATCTTCTGCAGGCTCCTTCCACTCAAACCATTTATTTCCTTCCATGACCAAGTTCCCTTCATTACTCCCACAGCCATGATGGGACTGCACCAGTGCAGTCTCCTCTCCTATGCACTATGGATTATTCCTCTCCAGTGTTCTCTCACAATACCACATCAGAGAGGGTGAGTACTATGCAGTTGTTTGATATGCTAGAAATGGCAGCCAAATTTCTCTTAAATCATTCTTTAACAGCACTCCATCAGTTAATGGCTGAGTATTCCTCAGACATGTGCACCCTTAATGTAGTTCTCAGGAAGATTCAGTGTGACATAGACTGAGAATGTAAAAGTGGACAAAATGCCACAAAGCATTTTGCTTGGCATCATAACGATTCTGCTAGCTCACTGCCTTAATAATAATAATGATTTTAAATTTTGGCACAAGGCCAATAATTCTGGGGGAGGGGTAACTTGATTACACCTAATGTTTCACTGGTACTTATTCTATCCTGGAAGGATGAAAGGCAAAGTCTTTGAACTCAGAACAAAGAATTTGCAGTTAAGCATTTTTTCCCAGTGTGCTAATGATCCACAAAACTTTGGAGGTGATAAAGTTGATTACATCAACCACAGCGTGTAACTGGTACTTATTTCATTGACCCCAAAAGGCTTTTGAGGTCGATAAATTAAGTGCCAGTTGCATACTAAATGACTGCCCCACCTCCCCCAAAATTTCGGGCCTTGTGCCTATATTTTTACAATAGATCTGCTTCTGTTACGTAATTTGATTGTTTTAAAATTTTGTGTCTTCAGATATTTTTTTGAAATGATTCATAAATTTTTATTTCATCACTATTCCAAAAATAATAAAAAAAGCACAGATTAAAAAAAAAAATTAACATTATGGATGTAACCCAGAAGTGTGGTGGTGTGGTAAGAAGTTTGCTTTCCAACCACATGGTTCCAGGTTCAGTCCTACTGTATGGCACCTTGGGCAAGTGTCTTCTACTATTGTCTCAGGCTGACCAAAGTCAGTGGACTTGGTAGACAGAAACTGAAAGAAGACTGTTATCATACGTGAATATATATATATGTGTATATATATACATCTGTATATATATGATGTGTGGTGAATTTATGGAAAGAAAACTCATAAAAACTCATCAATTTAGTTAAAAATGGAGAAGACAAGTTGAGAATTTTAATTCATGCAGACGAAATGATTATCTGCATGAATTAAAATTTTCTTATATATTTTAACAACATCGATTTAACTAAATCGATGAGTTTTATGGGACTTCTTTGCATAAACTCACCACACATCATATACAAGTATTACTTTCATACCTTCGCAAATTTACGCCTAAAACCTACCAGCAAAGTTTGAAGAATCAGCATTAGAAACCTCCAAAGTTAAAGGACGAATCTACATACAACCTTTTTACACCTATCTCTGTCTGTCTATCTATCTATCAGTCTGTCTATCTATCTATCTATCTATCTATCTATCTATCTGTCTATCTATCTATCTGTCTGTCTGTCTGTCTGTCTGTCTGTCTGTCTGTCTGTCTGTCTGTCTGTCTGTCTGTCTGTCTGTCTATCTATCTATCTATCTATCTATCTATCTATCTGTCTATGTATCTATGTATCTATGTATCTATCTATCTATCTATCTAGCTAGCTAGCTAGCTAGCTATCTGTCTGTCTGTCTATCTATTTGTCTATCTATCTATCTATCTATCTATCTATCTATCTATCTATCTATCTATCTATCTATCTATCTTCTATCTATCTATTTATCTATCTATCTAAATGTATGTATGTATATGCATGTGTGTGTGTGTGTGTGTGTCTATATGTCTGTGTTTGTCTCCCACCACTGCTTCACAACAGGTGCTGGTGTGTAACACAACCTTGTAACTTAGGGGTTCAGCAAAAATGACCAACAAAATAAGCACCAGGCTATAGAAAAAAGAAGAAATAAGTACTGGGGTCAATGTAGTTGACTAAAATCCTTCAAGGCAATGCCCCAGCTTGGCCACAGTTTTAAATGACTGAAACAAGTAAAAGACACCTTATTGCTTATATGAAAAATAGGATCAATTTCTCAGTAAATGAAATACAAGTGATTTAACAGTTGTATTGCTATGGTAATTAGTTTAATAACACAAATCAAAGTTTTCTCGCTAAAAATTATGATAAATACATTTAAATATTGACCCCATTAAAAAAAGGGGAAATACTTCTTTTGTTTTCCTTTGTTAACTCTTTGGTCAATATTGAGTCAAATATTTCATTTGATTCCATATTGGGAGATATAGATCAAACATGGAGCTATTTATAGTTTAGGATCTTTTCAGTTTGAACAGCAGTTTTTTCTAGCGGTGTCATATGAAGTTGTCACCCATAATTATGACCCTAGTATCGATCTATTGCATTTCAATCTGTTTTAGGGTTAGAATTAGTGTTAGGGTTAGAGTTAGGGTTAGTTAGGGGTGGGGGAAGGGTATCTTTTTTTCTTCAGAAATATAAATAAACCCAATCTGTTTCTTAAACGAGGGACATATTCATACGGCACAGAATGTTTTCACCCCAATAGACGTCATTAATTGGTTGAAATTGCAGAAATTGAAGAAAAAAACAACAAATATGTTACAAACTATAGAATTTTCTCAATAAAGCCAAGAGAAAAAGATGTTCTATAAACACATTCTACCAGTATACGAAGTTTAAAAGTGTTTAGTTATCTGGAAATTATTAAAAAAACCGCCGGTCAAACCGAAAAGTTCCATAGTTTATTGGGACACTTTAGGTTTCAACTTCTATGCTCAATGCTGAATCTTACTGAAAATTGCTTTAACTATGGTACCAAAGTCATTGGAACAATATTTGGTTTGGCTTTGGTACCAAAGTTACAAGAACAATGTCCAGTATAACTTTGAAGCTAATGTCAGACTTGATTTCCTGTTCAGCCCCAGGCAGTGAATTGATGAAATTCTTGGAGAATTGGACAAAAAACATGCAGTAATGATAAGGCCTTTCACATTTATTGAAGTACCCCACTAGTGACCCCTGAACAAATTACAATCGAAATACAGAAGAGCAGAGGGTGCTCTCTCAGAGTTAGAGTAGGAGTGTAACCTGAGAATCCCCATGAGTAGCGGTGCATCATTCCATGTGCATATTATTAAAATGGCAGCACTGTGCAGAGAACTGTTTGGGATTCTGAGATCAGAACAAGGAAAAAGGATGCCATGATGGTTTGAAGACTCACTGAAATAAATCCTGTCTTCAAGCCATCTAATTTTGATAAAACTAAAACACCATTCAAGTTGATTCAGTATTTGTATAAATTGTTTTAGATGTGGAAAGAATTATAACAGGAAGGAAAAACAGTTTTGAAGTTAGATTAAATTTCTTGTCTAACACAAGAATATTACAGACTGGTTTCAAATTTTGACACAAGGCCATCGAGAAGAGAGTAAGTTGATTACATCGACCTCAGTATGCTACTGGTACTTAACTTATCAACCCCAAAAGGATGAATGGCAAAGTCAACCTTGGAGGAATTTGAACTCAGAATGTATGAAATGCCATAAAGCATTTTGGCTGGCAAATCTAAAATAACACATTTTCTGATTCCATTATTAGTAAAAATTAAAAACAAAACTTTTGGCATTGGAAAATTGAATCGGGGTGTTTGATTGAAAGTGACTGGAATAGAACCCAAAGTGAAATAAAAACAAGAAAATAAATAAAACAACAACAATAAAAATCTAGGTAAATAATGAAGAAAATAAACAGTAATCCATAATTAACAGATAATTTCATTGTATGTAATTGCTAAGCAATACCATTTTTGAAAGTAGTAATTTGGTTGACAACATTAATTGATGCGTTTGTTTTAAGCGTTAATTTGTGATCAGAAAAAGAGATATTTACTTACCTGATGACACGGTTGGCATGTTGAACTCACGTCAAGAGAACCATCACTGTTATTGACTCACATACACTCCTGTCCTAAATAGCTGGCTTTTGCTACACATTGGTTTTAATTTTTTATTTCCCAATCACTCAAACCAGACATAAGAGAATGCATGTATGAATACATATATATATCTATATACATGGCTTGGTAGGAAACGTAAATGTATGTGTACAAGTATGGAAGGGAGAGGAGAACGTTTGACAGGGTATGATTATATTTGTAATTGATCGTCTTGTATGAGTTGATTGATCTATAATTACACATCAATCTCTCTAAATAAATGTAAATATGTTGGTGCAGATCAATATTTGTGTAATGCATAGACATTCTCATATAAATCTATTCACATATATTTGTATTTAAATTATAAATAAGCAACTGTGAGGCAAAAGTTAAAAAAATATATGGAAATATTCACAAATCTCACATATAAAGGAATAACGGTTTTGTAAAGGGACTTAAATCTTCCTGAGTAGCAAAAACATGTTCAAGAATTTTCATTCAATTTTAAAAGATGTGTCAAAAATATCACACCCTTTAATGAAATAGCACAAAAATGCAGTAGATTCTTGATGTAATATTGCTAATGATATTTATTTTAATTAGAAAATTCTTTTCAAACCATACACACCATTTTTCATTGAAATCCATAAAAAAAAAACAGGGATTTAATTTCATTTAATAGCTGTTATGATTGTGTAACGATATTTTAAAATCTTTATATTCACATGGTAAATGGTGAAGTAGTTATTATTTTAGTGAAATGACAAACTGTTAACATCTGCAGTGGGGAGGTATTGAAATGTATTGATTTCTTTCTGTGTAAAAATTATTGATCAACGATTTGTAAATCGATAGCAAATGTGAGATACAAATCCATTAAATTGAAGGTAAGTAAACAAATCCATAAGGAACAAAAGCGAGGGTTATACCCAGGTGCAGAATAAAAGTTTTATCATCTTGAGCAATCAGTTATTAATTAATAATCCAGATCCATTGAAAGGTTATGTTTTAAATCTGATTAACAGTTTTAAAGTTCAGTTTTGGATGAAGATGAACAGAAGTAAAATAGTCCATAGAAAACTGGAAAATACAAAAATCTGTTGTTTTTAAAAAAAATTATTATTGAATAAATTAGGTAAGGGTAATTCTGTGGTCCAGAAGATCAGTTCATGATTCCATAGTTCCAGATCCAGGACCAATAATAGACAAAACTTCTGGTGAGTCTTTTCTGCTTTGTGGATGGAATTTGTAGATGGTAACTGTGGAAAGCCACGGTATGTCTGTGTGTGTATATATGCATATATATATATATGTGTGTGTGTATATATATATATATATAAAATCATATATCACGTGTATAAATGTGTGTGTGTGCATGTGTGTGTATGTGTACTTATGTATATGTATATGTGTGTGTCTGGGTTTAAACCTGATGACCAGTATTGTGTTTAAGTTTGTGTTTGTGTCTCTTTATGATATATAACTTAGTGGTTCAACAAATGGGGATGGATAAAATAAGTACCACATTGAAGTAAGCACTGGGATTGATATGATTGTCTAAATTCCTTGATTGCAGCAGTGCCCCAGTTTGGCCACAGTTCAGTGACTGAAACCAGACAAAGAATAAAAAACAAAACAAATGAATCATTAAATATCCAAATATGACCGAAAATATGCCTCAAAGAATGTAACCTAAATAGTTCTCTCTTGATAATATCTGTCAGTGTAATATATCACATGAGGTGAAATACATCTAAAGATAACGGTTTGTTTTGAAATTGAGAATAAAGGGGGGGAAAAAAAAGAACCACATCACAAAATTCTGGTTGGTTCCAGACATTAAGCATAGTTTCTCTTGTGTATTTGATGCCACCAAAAATCCTCCCATCTCTCATGTCACACAGCATCTATTCCAACCATCTCGCACTAGGTCAGTTACAGGTGAATGCAAACAGATATTTAAGAATATAGTACTATTTCAATTTCGCTATGAAGCCAGCCAGGAATAAAAAAAATCTCACACACATCACACATAATGTAATAGCTTTAGATTGTTTTTTTGTTTTTTTGATTGTTTTTTTTTTGTTTGTTTTTTTTTTCAACAAAAGGATCAATTGGCAAGAGGGTGCTATAACTCAAACGGCCAGACAAACGTACCAGTAGCTGGCTTCACAGACTTTGGTAGCCATTCTAATAATCAAAACCGATCGATAGTCATGTTTAATTTGGCAGGACAGATAGTGCAGTCGTAGATACGAGAGAGGCAACTCAAGTATAAAACAATGAAGGTGTGCTGAAATAAGTTCCTACCATGATTTTCATGTTTTTTTTTTGTTTTTCTTTTTATCTGTTATGAAATAATGAATGAATAATAAATATTTCTTGAGTGGCAAAATATATTGTCTATGTTCCCATGACAACGCTCTCCTTCTAATGATTGATGCTTGTTATTATAATAATGATAATAATAATAATAATTATTATTATTATTATTATCATCATTACCATTATCATTATTATTATTATTATTATTATCATTATTATTATTATTATTATTATCATCATTATTATTATTATTATTATTATTATTATTGTTGTTGTTATTATTATTATCATTATTAGTGTAAGCATAGCCTTATTGAACCATTTAAATTTGTACAGCAGAGCATATCAGTGATAGGAAATGCACCGTAAATAATAGCATTCTTTTCAGAGAGTAAACAAAAGAAAATATTTAATTCTCTCTCTACCAGTTATATAAGTTTGTATACATATACAGACATGGCTGTGGTAAGAAGCTTGCTTCCCAACCACATGGTTCCGGGTTCAGTCTTACTGCATGGCCCCTTGGGTAAGACTCTTCTGCTATAGTGTCAGGCCAACCAAAACCTTGTGAGTGGATTTGGTTGATGGAAACTGAAAAGAAGCCTGTCATGTATATGTGTGTGTGTCTGTATTTGACCCCCCCCTCACCATCGTTTGACAACTGATGTTGGTGTGTTTATGTCCCTATAACTTGCAAACAGATACCTATAGAATAAGTTCTTGGGTTGAATTGTTTGCCTAAAGGTGGTGCTCCAGCATGGCTGCAGTCAAGTAAAAAAATAAAAGAACATACACACAAACATACATATACAGGAGTGGCTGTGTGGTAAGTAGCTTGCTTATGAACAACATGGTTCCAGGTTCATTCCCACTGCATGGTACCTTTATATGTATATGCATGTGTGTGTTTATGTATTTGTGTTTGTCCCCCCAACATTGCTTGACAACCGATGCTGGTGTGTTTACAGCCCCATAACTTAGCGGTTCGGCAAGAAAGACCGATAGAATAAGTACTAGGCTTACAAAGAATAAGTCCTGGGGTCGATTTGCTTGACTAAAGGTAGTGCTCCAGCATGGCTACAGTCAAATGACTGAAACAAGTAAAAGAGTATTTCTTCTAAACTATGTCATTGTATGAAAAAAATTTATAACATTCTTCAGACATA
>NC_043010.1:20453614-20461114 GCF_006345805.1 Octopus sinensis
TCAAACTGAGGCAGAGATCTGTCTCTCACACTTGCCCTCTTGCATCATTTTAAGACTAAAGAATTACACCATTCATATCTCAAAGCTAGAAGGTGATGCATGATTAATTGAAAACAACGTGAATAAATAAGCATTACATTTGAGAGAGTAATCTGAATTCTATTGGTTGAAATAAGTCAGCTGACTTGACCTGACCTCATTTGTTAACTGGTTCATAGAAATGCTGATACAAGATACAAGACACAAGAACACGTGGTTGGTGTTTGTTTTGAGTATCTGTAGGTTGTTGTTTAACACCAGGCTAACTTTGTCTGCCCTGTGGCAGACCTATTGGGCCTAGCAGCTGTGACTGTTTCTAAGCATTATTGAAACATATTGTATCTCAGACAAATTCGCAGCAGATTCATCTTCTGCTTAACCCCTATAATAACAAGGAATGGCAAGGGTTAAGGGCTGGGGAAAACGAAATGCTCAAAGAATGTTAAGATTTACCAGAAACTGTTTGTGTATGAATGGTGAAATCCAACCTTTTACAGGGAGTTGGTATATATTCTTTTACCTGGGTAGAAAACAGTCCAACCTTCTTGCTTGGAACAGGCCCTCAAAGTAAGGTAGGCTTTATTATAATTAGTAGAAACCTTTGTCATTATTTTAGCTGTGGTGACCACATCTGTGGTGATGCTGTGTGAGAAGAACTGGTGCTGGTACCACATTAAATGCACTGGTGATGGTGCAAATACGTTGGTGTTGATCTGATATAAAAAGCATCTAGTACATTCTATAAATTGGTTGGCATTAGGAAGGGCACCCAGCTGTATAGACAATGACAAATCTGATGATGGAATCTGGTGCAGCTGTTGGCCCTGCCAGCTCCTGTCAAACTGTCCAGCCCATGTCAGAAAGGAAAGCAGACATTAAACGAGGATGATGATCATATAATGGCCATACCTGACTAGGGACCTAGGTCTGGCTGGCTCTGATTGTCAGCATCTCTATGGGTCCTTGTCCTGGGTTACCAATTCCTAGCAAAAACCCTTGAAATACCAAGTTGACATCTGGTGGGGGTTAGTTATGTCTCACAGGAAGGTGATGAGATCTTTAGCTTTGGTAGACAATCATGTTAAAGATGGATTTCAACAAAAACTCTGGTTGATAGAGAAACTCAGACCACTTTGCAATGGTGGTTAAGTAGTGGTTGTCAGTACCTGGCACCAGGCAAGAATTATAGGGAAGATGTGCTATTTTAAAAAAAATTTTTATCATAACTTTATTTATATTTTTGTTTTGAATGTTTGCACCCAGAGAAACCACTTCTGTTACCCCCATCCACATTAAGTCACTTCACCTTTTAATGTCATTTTCCATACTGGCATGAATTGGATGGTTTGACAGGAACTGGGAAGCCAGAGGACTGTGCCAAGCTCCATGGTCTTTTTTGGCATGGTTCTTATGATTGGCTGCCCTTCCTAATGCCAACCACTTTATGGAGTGTATTGGGTGCTTTTATGTAGGACCAGCATCAGTGCTTTTTACATGGCATCAGCACCAGCGTTTATTAAATGTGGCCCCAGCACCAGTGCTTTTCATGTGAGACAAACATCAGTGCTTCTTAAATGGCACCAACACCAACGTTTTTTATGTGGGACCAGCGCCAGTGTTTTTCATGTTGAACTAGCATGGATGCTTTATATGTGATGTCAGCATGGGTATTTTATACGTGACACCAACACCAGTACTTTTTACATGGAACCAGCTTGGGCGCTTATGTTACATCAGCTCGGGTGTCATTTACATGACTAATAAATTGCTTAAAAGTTCAAAATTCCTCAGAGAACCATAGTTAACAGTAGAATTACGACATTTGATTCAGCTCCCATCACATCACATCCAACTTCAGAGCTTGTTAACCTTGGTGATGCAGTGCACAGTCATGAGATAAAGATGGGGGAGATTGTCAAGTGAATGACTGATGACAGTTTCACTACTGAAAGAAGCAGGAGCAGTGTAATATTGACGAGTGCGTCTCATCAGCTTAGATTACACTACTGGAATGAATTAGATGCTAATGGAGCTTGAAGTTTCTTACAAAAGTTGCATTTATTAAGGAGTGCAGAGTAAGGTGGGGGTAATGAAAACTAATTTGAAATGCTTCTGAAGTAACAACAACACCCAAAGCAAGATCAACAACATGGGCAGTTACAACAAAAGCGGGAGACTTTTTTTTGTCCTGTTTGAGTAGATTTTAAATGTTCGTAAATTGTATATGGTGTAAATGAATGGTTCTAATTAACATTCAATTATCATTTTAAACTTCCATCTCAGAGAATCTGTTTTTTCTTTCTCATGTTCATCTTTCCTTTCTTCCCTTTCTCTCTCTCTCTCTCTCTCTCCCTCTCTCTGTATAGTGCATGTGTTTATGTATATATATCACGTGATCACGTGACCGACCAGGCTATCAGATGTTGCTACACATCGCTGGTCACAATGCGCTTCGCATTGTTTTAGCCTTCGAATGACGCCACTCTGCTGGCTAAGCGAGCAGGCCAACAGAAGAAAGAGTGAGAGAAAGTTGTGGCGAAAGAGTAGAGCAGAGATCACCACCACTCCCTGCCGGAGCCTCATGAAGCTTTAGGTGTTTTCGCTCAATAAACTCTCACAATACCTGGTCTGGAAAGCGAAACTGCGATCCTACGACCGCGAGTTTGCTGCCCTAACCACTGGGCCATTGCACCTCCACACACACACACACACACATATATATATATATAAAAATATCTGTAAGTACATATATATATCATCATCATCATCATTGTTTAACGTCCGTTTTCCATGTTGGCATGGGTTAGACAGTTGGACTGGAGACTGGCAAGCCAGTAGGCTGTGCCAGGCTCCAATCTGATCTGGTAATGTTTCTACAGCTGGATGCCCTTCCTAATGCCAACCACTCCAAGAGTGTAGCGAAAATTTTTTAACTAGATCTCTTGTAATTTCTAGAAGAGATTTGAAGCCACCACCTATGGGTTACATGACTACTTCTCAACACCCATGCCTACTGGGTCACACACACACACATATTAAGATTCCTGGCTAAGTAAAAGCATGGCTGCCCTTGCATACAGGCATGTGCCCTGCAATGCTCGCCAGCTTAGCATCCCTAATCTTGCAGACTCGTAGGAGTTGGCGCCACGTAAGAAGCGCTTTTGCTGGTGCTGCATAAAAGCAGTCAGTACACTCTGTAAAGTGGTTGGTGTTAGTTAGGAAGGACATCTAGCAATGGAAACCATGCCTGAACAGCCCTTCAGCTGGTCAGCTGCTGTCAAGTAATCCAACCCATACCAGCATGGAAAACCGACGTTAAATGATGATGTTGACGATAATATATATATATATATATATATATAAAGATATTCTAGGCCTGAAGAGAAGCCTGCAGTATACACCTTGCCTGGATATTTACCACTTCTGAGGTTCCGCTCGCTATGAAACATGTGGCTGGGATCTTATCTATTCTGTTCCTTAACTCTTGTATTCTTATTCGCACACCTGGCAAACCCAGTCACCAACCATGAAATATAAAAATAACTTTTTCCAGTTTATTGTACTTTGATACGTAAAACTTCCACAACCTTCCATCTCAATGAACCACTATTGTCCCTGGAAATTGTTTTTTTTATATTTACTATGGATTGCTTGAAGCTAACTTTCTTCCTACACATCGATCCCTAGATCTTACATTTTTATATATATGTATACATATATACACACATATATATATAACGGGAAGGTTTACGAAAATAAACAAAAGACGAAAGCAGGTATATATATATAAATAAAATAATAATAATAATAATAATAATAGTAGTAGGGAATATAATTCTAAACTTACAGGAAAAATTCAATTGAGCAATTCTAAATCAAATTTCACAATACATATATATATATCAAATACAAAATGGGACAAGAACGCAAAACATCCGGACAACTAGGTGATACAAAAAGGGACAACAAAACATCCAGATAGACGATACAAAAAAACAAGGACGGGTCATTCGAAGCTTTCTATCCTCAGTCAAGAACCGGATCATCCTCGCAATTTCGGCTGATTAATCTTGAGATTGCTCCAATCTGGCCAGCCCCAAGGAAAAACTAAGCTAAAAGCATTAGATTCCTTGGAAGAAAGAATGTATACGAAAACAAGGATGGAAAAACAGACAATGTTACACGAATATAAATATAAAATACAATAAAAATAATAATAATAACAGGACATAACAACAGGTGTCTTTCGACTGGGAACAAATTGAATTCAGCTGGCATGTGTGGAAATGAAGCCTTACGGCAGAGATACAAAGCTTTCACAAACACAGGGAAGAATATCGATGTGGCAGTGACCACAGTCAGACGCAAAAAGAGGGCTAGCAGTCTGGCCATATAATTTAGAGAAAAACCTCTATTAAGCAAATCAATAGTGAAAGACGTTATTCACACCATATAGAAAAAATAAATATATTATAAAAACCTTATTCTAAAAATCAATAAAGTATATAAACAATAAATAGTAAATACTAATATTTACTATTTATTGTTTATTTACTTTATTGATTTTTAGAATAATGTTTTTATAATATATTTATTTTTTCTATATGGTGTGAATAACGTCTTTCACTATTGATTTGCTTTGTAGAGGCTTTTCCCTAAATCATATATATATATATATATATATATATATATATATATAGGTGTAGGAGTCGCTATGTGGTAAGTAGCTTGCTTATCAACCACATGGTTCCGGGTTCAGTCCCACTGCAAGGCACATCAGGCAAGTGTCTTCTACCATAAGCCATGAGAGTAGATTTGGTAGATGGAAACTGAAAGACGCCCGTCGTATATATATGTGTGTCACCCCCCCCCCCCCCGACATCACTTGACTACCAATGCTGGTGTGTTTACGTCCTCATAACTTTGTGGTTCGGCAATAAGAGACTGATAGAATAAGTACTAAGCTTACAAAGAATAAGTCCTGGGGTCGATTTGCTCAACTAAAGGTGCTGCTCCAGCATGGCCGCAGTCAAATGACTGAAATGAATAAAAGAACACACACACACACACACATATATATATATATATATATATATAAACCTCTGTTGATTCTCTAGAAGCAATAAATTATAGGACTCAATACAAATGTAGAGTGTTCTTTAATACATTACAACTGTGAGGCTCTGATTTCTGATCCTCAACTGATAAACAGACCCTGGTTTTCTGTTCAAGTATTTACTGCCTGAATATCTTTTGAAACATGAAATGAAAATCTTAAGGAAACACTCATGTTCTTTTGTTTACAAATCATTGTAAACAACATCTGCTTCAAGCTGATGCCTTTAACTTCATTTCTGGTTGTCGTGGTAATATTATGATAAAAATCATAAATGCCATACAATTGGTTCATTGTATTCTGTAACTAATAAATTGTCCTTGGAATTCCAGTTTGTATGAATAATTTCCTGTAAAGGGAACTGCTCACTTATATATACACTCTCTCAATTTGTATTTGCAGGAGTGCTGAGGATGCAGCTTGGATTTCTAAATCAACTTTTTGTCTGCTGTATATACATACATAAATACATACATATTTTTTAAAATTTGTTTCAGTCATTTGACTGTGGCCATGCTGAAGCACCGCCTTTAGTCAAACAAATCAACTTCAGGACTTATTCTTTGTAAGCTTATGCTCTCTGTCTCTTTTGCCAAACTGCTAAGTTATGGGGATGTAAACACACCAACACCAGTTAAGTGATGATGGGGGGACAAACACAGACACACAAACGTATATATATATATATATATATATAAATTAGAAAAAAACACCTTTTATCAATTCAATAATGAAAAATTAAATTATACCATTTAGAAAAAAATTACATATTGTAGAAAGATTAAATATAAGATAAAACATATAACAATGATTAAGTAATGCGCAAAATAATAAATTATTATTTTGCACATTACTTAATCATCATTATATGTTTTATCTTATATTTAATCTTTCTACAATATGTAATTTTTTTCTAAATGGTATAGTTTAATTTTTCATTATTGAATTGATAAAAGGTGTTTTTTTCTCATTTATATATATATATATATATATATATATACTATATTTTGTGAAATTTGATTTAGTATTTCTAAATTGAATTTTTCCCTGTAAGTTTGGAATAATATTCCCTCATATTATTTTTATTATTATTATTATTATTATTATTATTATTATTATTGAGTGAGAGAGCAGTTCATGCCATCAAAGTGACACTGGGGTAAAATATACGAAGCCCAATATACCCATCATGACTACCCGTCTGATAAAGGTACACCAGGCACATGCATCACAACCATATGTGCGTGACATAGTGATCTCATATCAAGATAAACAGCACATGACCTTGCAGGTGGGGCCCAGTTAGAATTTTCTTCAGGTTGAGTAGCCCATCCCGCTCAAACGGTCCCTGAATAAGGGTTGTTTAAGGATGTTGAAAGAACCACCCATGTTTCCAGAGGTGAACTATTCAAACCCCAAAGAATCCCTCTCAACACATGGCTATGATGCTCCCCCACTACTTCTGCTTGTGATCAGAGATGCACATATCGTCAGCCACTAAGGGACATGCTCAACTGGTTATGGTCAAACAACTGACAAGCAAATCTGTGGTATTGAGCAGAATATTTGCTGTAGCCCATCTTTTTATTATTATTATTATTATTATCATTATCATTATTATTGTATATATATATATATATATATATATATATGACAAGCTTCTTTCAGTTTCCATCTACCAAATCCACTCACAAGGCTTTGGTCAGCCTGAAGCTATAGTAGGATACACTTGCACAAGGTACCGTGCAGTGGTACTGAACCGGGAACCAGGTGGTTGGTAAGCAAGCTACTTACCACACAGCCACTATATACATACATACACACACACACACACACACACATATATATATATACTTGTATATGGTGTGTTATGAGAATTTATGGAGAGGTATCCCATAGAACTCAACAAATTTGTTAAAAATGGAGAAGAGAAGATGTTAAAATTTGCAAGAATTTTAATACATACATACAATCTTTTCAAACAGCGAAATTAACATGCAAATTCATGGTATATTTGATTAAATTATAATAATTACAAATCACTGTTCTCCTCAGTGCAAGAAGTATAAGCAAAAAATTATTATTACAGAGGACTTGATGAAGGGAATAGCAGAGAACAAATTTGGACATAAATATTTATCCTTATGAAAATTGAGAGCATCATAAAGATAAATATGTATGTCTGAATTTGTTCTCTTCTATTTCTTTCATCATGTCCTCTGTAATAATAATTTTTTGCTTATACTTCTTGCACTGAGAAGAGTGATATGTAATTAATTTAATTTAATCAAATTAATTTATTTATTCTACCATGATCCGCTGTTCTTGAGGAGACCTACTGAGTC
>NC_043010.1:20466114-20493614 GCF_006345805.1 Octopus sinensis
TCCTCAGTCAAATCATTCAACCCATGCCAGCATGGAAAGCGGCCATTAAACGATAAACGATATATATCTCTTATTATAAAATATATATATAAAATTAACAGAATGAGATAAAAATCCAATATACATAATACATATATATATATATTTATATATGTGACCTCATGTGTACTGTTGGCGATTTTTTTTCCTCTGTCTTCCCTTCTCTGGATCTTTCCTTCTCCTATGTTTCCGACGAAGAGCTCCGCTCGAAACGTTAAACCCTCCTTCTTTCCTGAGCGTCCAATAATACTATATTTGTTCCACGTCCTCGCGTTGTTGTGTTTTATTGTTTGGATTAACTATATATATATATATATATATATATATATATACAGTGAAGCTTTACAGTAGCATTGCATATTATTGACTGATATTTCCAGTAAATATTGTTGCACTGTCCTATATATATAATATATATATATATATATGTGTGTGTGTGTGTATATTGGGCTGTCCAGAAAGTTCGTGCCAATTTATAGTAGCTTACCTTTAGACTTATCTTAGAATATGGTTTAGTCCATAAAACAGGATTTGACTACACCTCCATTTAGAGCACAGTTTAAGCTATCATTTCGTGGAAGAAGGTTTATGTTCCTATAATCTGTGTTAATTTTGTAACCCTTTAAAATGGAAGATAAGAAAGTTCATTTTCGGCACTTGAGGCTTTGGGAACCAGACAAAAATTGCTGCAGCTCGGCTGGGATGTGTTACCCAAACCCGCCATATTCACCAGATGTTGCTCCTTCAGATTTCCACTTATTCAGGTCTCTGCAGAATAGTATTAATGGTAAAAATTTCAATTCCTTGGATGACGTAAAAAGATACTGTGATGAATTCTTTGCCATGAAACCACCTCAATTCTGGGAAGAGGGTATTTTCAAGTTAAAGGAAAGATGGAGACACATTGTACAACAGAATGGTTCATATTTGGTTGATTAAAAATGTAATGGCAAGTATTTATTGACCTTTTTCTTTCCTTTAAAAATCAGCACAAACCCTATATATATATATATATATATATACACATAAGTATGTATGTATGTGTTTGAACCCCCAACATCACTTGATAACTGATGCTGGTGTGTTTACTTCCCTGTAACCTAGCAGTTCACCATAAGAGAGCGATAGAATAAGTACTAGGCTTACAAAGAATAAGTCCTAGAGTCGATTTGTTTGACTAAAGATAATGCTCCAGCATGGCTGCAGTCAAATGACTGAAACAAGTGAAAGAATAAAAAAATAGGCACATCTAGAGTATTGATGCTTATTAATTTGTTTTTTTCGTATTTAGCCCAGTTTTAAGTGTTATTCTGATGCATCTGTAACGTTACTTGTTGATCTTCCCTTTCATTTGTGTGTGTTGTACTCTGTCTAGTTCATCGATTCCGATGTATTTGTAAGTTGGTGTTTGTTGTAATTCTCTTATCCCATTCGTTATCTAATTGATATTAGTGATCTTAATTAATTTTCCTCTCTTCAAGGTTGCGTTGGCACACTTTCTTTTTCTATGATTAAAAAAAAATGTCAGAAATGGCTATTATGACCACCACCACCACCGCTACCGCTGCAACCACCACCACCACTACTGCCACTGCTGCCTCCTCCACCACCACCATTAACACCACCACCTGCATATTTGAAGCTCTGATGCAGCTATAGGGGAGGATGCTCAAGCATTCAACTATGAGTGCGTTGCATCACATTGCAGAAACAGCTGTAAGCTAATGCAGTGCCTGACATAATTATTTCTTCCTGTTATTCACATTTCTTGACTACACACGCATGCACACACACACACACACACACACATTTGCACACACACACACAGGCCTCAAACATACATACATATATATATATATATATATATATATATATATATATAAATATATACGAAATCCTGTTTATACGCTGCTGCTGCCGCTGCAACTGCTAATGTTGTAGGATAAATATGTAGCATGACGATAAATAATCAGAACTAGGTGAACAAAAGCCATAAAACTATTCTACACCACCATTACCATCGATGTGTGTGTGTGTGTGTGTGTCTGTGTGTGTGTCATGGCTCACATACTTATAGCAACGACCATTATTGACCAATGCTGGTATGCTTTTGTGAGTGTTCACATAAAAATGTCTGCACTCAAGCACACACACATACACACACACATGCGTGTGCACACACACATGCGTGTGCACACACACACACACACAAATAGTCACAAAGCATAAACAGTGGTTTCAACACAATCTCACCTATGAAAGATGGAGTGTATTGAGCAATATTTCCTACATACCTATGCATGCATGTATGTGTGTAAGTATTGGTCGTTTTGACTGCTTCTTCTAGCATGTAAAAATTACCTGTTAAAGGTAGTTTTCTCTTGTGTTTAAATGTACACTATTTTAAGTTGAGAATATGTTCTCTATTGACTTTTTATACATGCTAGGCCACAAGTGGTGAAATATCTAAGAATATTCGCTACCCTATATATATATCTTACGAATATATATATAGATAGATATAGGCATAGGAGTGGCTGTGTGGTAAGTAGCTTGCTTACCAACCACATGATTCCAGGTTCAGTCCCACTGCGTGACACCTTGGGCAGGTATCTTCTACTATAGCCTTGGGCCGACCAAAGCCTTGTGAGTGGATTTGATAGATGGAAACTGAAAAAAGCCCGTCATGTATATATATATATCATCATCATCATTTAGCGTCCGTTTTCCATGCTAGCATGGGTTGGACGGTTCTACTGGGGTCTGTGAAGCCAGAAGGCTTCATCAGGCCCAGTCAAATCTGGCAGTGTTTCTACGGCTGGATGCCCTTCCTAACGCCAACCACTCCGTGAGTGTAGTGGGTGCTTTTTACGTGCCACCCGCACTGGTGCCAGACAGAGCTGGCAAACGGCCACGAACGGATGGTGCTTTTTATGTGCCACCGGCACGAGGGCCAGGCGAGGCTGGCAACGGACACGAAACGGGGCTGTGCTGGCAACGGTCGCGAAACGGAAAGTTCTCTTACATGCCACCGGCACTGGTAACACATCTGCAATTTCCATTGATCGATTTCATTGATCGATTTCGATTCTGATCCTCACTTGCCTCAATGGGTCTTCACAAGCAGAGTTTCGACATGCCACCGGCACTGATAGCACATCCGCAATTTCCATTGATCGATTTCGATTCTGATCCTCACTTGCCTCAACACGTCTTCACAAGTAGAGTTTTGTGTCCCAAGAAGGGAAGGTATGCATACGTAGGCTGGCTCCATCCCATGTAGAAGGCCACGGGTTGTGGACTCACTTGTCCTGCCGGGTCTTCTCGCGCACAGCACACTTCCAGAGGTCTCGGTCTCTAGTCATTTCCTCAGTGAGACCTAAAGTTCGAAGGTCGTGCTTCACCACCTCGTCCCAGGTTTTCCTGGGTCTGCCTCTTCCACAGGTTCCCTCAACCGCTAGGGTGTGGCACTTTTTCACACAACTATCTTCATCCATTCTCGCCACATGACCATACCAGCGCAAACGTCTCTCTTGCACACCACAACTGATGCTTCTTAGGTCCAGCTTTTCTCTCAAGGTACTTACACTCTGCCGTGTGTGAGTACCGGCATTACACATCCATCGGAGCATACTGGCTTCATTTCTAGCGAGCTTACGCATATCCTCAGCAGTCACGGCCCATGTTTCACTGCCATGTAGCATGGCTGTTCGTACACACGCATCATACAGTCTGCCTTTCACTCTGTGCGAGAGGCCTTTTGTCACCAGCAGAGGTAAGAGCTCTCTGAACTTTGCCCAAGCTATTCTTACTCTAGCAGTTACACTTTCAGCACACCCACCCCCGCTGCTGACTTGGTCACCTAGGTAACGGAAACTATCAACTATTTCTAGTGTTTCTCCCTGGAAAGTGACGGAAGTTGGTCTCAGAGCATTTTCAGTGTTTATTGTTCCTGAGCATCTGCCACATACAAAAACCATCTTCCTAGTTAGCCTTCCTTTGACATTGCTGCATCTCTTATGTGTCCATAGCTTACACTTGGTGCATCTTATAGAGTTTCTACCTACACCTTTTCTACAGATCGAGCAGGGCCATCTACCTGAAGGTGTTGTGGATTTGTCTACCTTCCTACTGATTACGACTTGGTTTTAGCTAGATTGACTCTGAGGCCCTTCGATTCTAATCCTTGTTTCCACACCTGAAACTTCTCCTCCAGTTCTGATAGCGACTCAGCAATTAGAGCAAGGTCATCAGCATAGAGGAGCTCCAAGGGCATCCTGTCTTGAATTCCTCCGTTATTGCCTGGAGGACTATGATAAATAGGAGGGGGCTGAGTACTGAGCCTTGGTGGACCCCTACCTCTACCCGGAATTCTTCACTGTACTCATTTCCAACCCTCACCCTACTAGCGGCGTCCCTATACATGGCCTGCACAGCTCTCACTAACCATTCATCTATCCCTAGTTTCCTCATTGCCCACCAGATAAGGGATCGGGGGACCCTGTCGAAGGCTTTCTCCATGTCAACAAAAGCCAGGTACAGGGGCTTATCTTTGGCTAGGTATTTCTCCTGCAGCTGCCTTACCAGGAATATAGCATCAGTAGTACTTTTCCCTGGCACAAACCAAACTGCATCCCATCTAAACTAACTCTCTCTCTAATTAGTTGGGCTATGACCCTCTCCGTAACCTTCATCACCTGGTCCAACAGCTTGATACCTCTGTAGTTATTTGTATCTAGGGCATCACCTTTACCTTTGTAGCAGTTGACTATTATACTGCTACACCAGTCATTGGGTATGACCCCTTTGTGTATCACCTGATTAACTATATGGGTGACTAGGCTATAGCCGACACTACCAGACATTTTGAGCATCTCTGCAGTGATTCCTGATGGGCCTGGGGCTTTCCCTGTCTTCATGCTTCTAATTGCCTTAGCTACCACAGAACTATCAACTCGGATAGCTGGTCCCTCTGTTGGGTCAACATTCGGCAGACTCTCTTTATCCCATTCATTTTCTTCATTCAGCAACCTTTCATAGTGGCATCTCCAAACCTCTCTCTTCGCATCCTCATTTAGCGCAAGTGAACCATCTTCCATGCGAACACACTTCTCTCCTACCACATCACGATTCTCTCTCAAACACTGTCTTGCAACACGAAACACCTCCAGTCTTTGGTCCTCACGGCGCAGAACATTGGCAAATTTTTTCTTATCTGCTTCCCCTCTGGCTAAATAAACCTGTCTCCTAGCTTCTCTTTTGGCAGTCTGATACAATTCCCTGCTACCCCCATTTTTCCAGACCTTCCAAGCCTGTCTCTTTTCTCTAATAACCCTTTTCTCTAATAGCTCTAATATATATATATATATATATATATAATATATATATATATATATTATATATATATATATATATATATTATATATATATATATATATATATATATATATATATATATATTATATATATACACATATATATATATACATATATATATACATATATATACATATATGTGTGTGTGTGTGTACATGTTGCCTGACAACCGATGCTGGTGTGTTTGCATCCCCGTAACTTAGCGGTTCAGCAAAAGAGACCAATAGAATAAGTACTAGGCTTACAAAGAATAAGTCCTGGGGTTGATTTGCTTAACTTAAGGTGGAGCTCCAGCATGGCCACAGTCACATGACTGAAACACACATTTCTATAAAGTGAATATATGAGTGAGAAAATGAGAGGAGAGGATTAGCAGATGTAAACCACTCTTCTCTGGCCCTTTTTCCTCGAAATAGCTGCCCAATTCCTTAATATCACATTGTATTGTCTTAACACAAGAAGGACCAACTGAACAATGCGACCCTTGACACTCAAAAAAGATGAGATCTTCAGGGATGGGATGCTCATAGCTGACCGAGGGTTAAACAACACAAACAACAGAAACCACCACCACCACCACCATCACTACTGTCAACAGTACACCCTCGCCTCCACCATACCACAGAGCACATTGCAATGTAATGGTTGCTAAGCAAGCACAAGTTCAAATAACAGTGACGATGACGGACCCCCATTATCACCATCATCACCACTACCCCCACCACCACCTCTGTCACTGCCTCCGCCACTGCCTCCGCCACTGCCTCCGCCACTGCCTCCACCTCTGCCTCCGCCACTGCCTATGCCATCACCTCCACCACCACTTCGGCTACCACTGTCATCATCATCATCATCATCATCATCATCATCATCATCAACACATCATCCTCATTGTCGTCCTCGTTGTCATCGTCCTCACCATCATCATCACCACCACCACCACCACCACCACCAGCATCGCATCCTATATCATTCTCCTACCACTGATCCCCATTCCACCCCAACAGTTCAGCTGAGCATGTTTAAGCGTAATGGTTGCTAGGCAAGCTCAGTGAACTCAGGGAACAACAACAACATATCACTACCACCACCACCACCACCACCATCACTACCACTACCATTGCTGTTGTCTCCACCCCCATCTAATAAAATAGCCTCTGCACAATTGCTCAAAATAGAAGCTAAATCCCCTCAGATTACATCTTGTATTACCTCAAAAAAATAAATAAATAAAGAATGCCTTTCGTTGGATTTCTGTAGTCATTGTTGACTTGGGCTAAACAGTTGAAGTAATCATCCACTTCAATTGACGTATTTAATGCCTACTTGTAGTTCTATTATTATCATCATCATCATCATCATTATAAATATTATCATTAATATTATTACTAATATTATTATTATTATTATTATTATTATTATTATCATTATCATTATATATATATATTATTATTATTATTATTTCTATTTCTACCTTGAAACAGGTTTCTTGATAAAAACATATTTACATTTAAAAGGGGCCCCAGTAGGAGAGGGTTACTGTGAGGGGTGGTAGTGAAATCAGTTTCAGAGGCATGCATGTACATGCGCTTATACGCACACAGATGCAGACACACTTATACGTACACAAATATAGAAGCACACACACACACACACACACACAATCACACGGCATACGCACATACTCACACTTACATACACATATATGCATATACACATGCCACAAACATGTGAACTTATGCACACACATTTGCATACATTTGCACCTACACATGTATACATCCAGGTTTATTTACACACACATGCAGAAACACATAAAGACGTACACATACATATGTACTTAAATTTATACACACACACACATAGCATACCTATACATGCATACAGATACATATGCACACATATATAAATGCATGCATACACACATATACATGTGTATATGTGTGCACATACACAAAAGCATATGCGTACACAAGCTCACACACATACGCATGCACATACATAACTGGCGCTCTGCCGGTTACAATGACGAGGGTTCCAGTTCATCCTGTCAACGGAACAACCTGCTCATAAAATTACGATGCAAGTGGCTGAGCACTCCACAGAGATGTGTAACCTTAATGTAGTTCCTGGGGAGATTCATCCTGACACAGAGTGTGACATGGCTGGCTCTTTGAATTAGGGGTACAACACATTTTTGCCAGCTGAGTGGACTGGAATAAAGTGAAATAAAGTGCCTTGCTCAAGAGCACAATGTGTTGCTGGCAATTGAACTCACAACCTGATGATCAAGAGTCAAGTACCCTAACCAGTAAGTCACGTGCCTTCACATACATGCCTATATACAAGGGGAGCTGGCAGAAAGGTTAGCATGCCGGGCGAAATGAGTAGCTGTATTTCGTCTGCCGCTACGTTCTGAGTTGAAATTCTGCCGAGGTCGACTTTGCCTTTCGGGGTTGATAAATTAAGTACCGGTTACGCACTGGGGTCGATGTAATCGACTTAATCCGCTTGTCTGTCCTTGTTTGTCCCCTCTGTGTTTAGCCCCTTGTGGGTAGTAAAGATATAGGTATTTCGTCTGCAGTTACATTCTGAGTTCAAATTCCACCGAGGTTGACTTTGCCTTTCATTCTTTTGGGGTTGATTAAATAAGAACCAGTTACACACTGGGGTTGATGTAATCGACTTAATCCTTTTGTTTGTCCCCACTATGTTTATCCTCCTGTGGGCAATAAAGAAATATATATACAAACACATTCATACACATTCATTCACATGCAGATGCACATATCTATAGTCACCTATACACACAGATAGGAACGAAATGCAAAGATTCTAACATGAAACATCTCTGTTTAGAAAAAGAATTTTCCAAGAGAGAGATCACCCTATTCAGTCTTCTGCTTGGTATTAACAACGTTAACCAACATGTTAAACCAAACTGGAATAAGATAAAATGCTTTGGGAGGACAGTCAAACATCTTTTGTACATGGATTATGTTGCGTGATGCAGATGATAAAACAACTAGAAACACTGCTACACATAGTGCAAGGATTTATCAAAGAAATTGTAATAAGATTTGAATTAGAAAAATCCACTGAAACAAACTTAAAAGGAGAAAAATTAATTATCAACGTTAATGATATGTGAGATAAAGAGATGGAAATAAGAGAATTAGATGAAGCAAAGGTTTGCAAATATTTAAAAATTAAAGGAAAAGACAGTACACAATATAGATACAGAAAAGAAAAAGTAATGAAGTAATATTATTGATATGTTAGATTGATATTTAAAGAGGGTTAAATGCAAAATATAAGGTAATAGGCTGTATTAAGCCAGCTATCAGAGTTATAAGTTATATTCTCAGTTGGATGAAAATGAACTAGCAAGACTAAGGAGAAAAACAAATGAAAAAACTGTTTTTTAATTTAGGAACAAACCAGAAAATTTGAGGAGAGGGGCTTAGTTTAATCTATCAAGTCCTGTGCCTGACTGCTACTTTATTTTATTGACCATGAAAAGATAAAAAGCAACGTTGACCTCTGCAGGATTTGAACTTAGAAGTTTAAGGCTCTGAACAAATACTGCATAGCATTCCTTTTTTCTGATACTCTAACAGTTCTGTCACTTCACTGACTTAAACAAATACCCAAATAATGACTACTTTTAGAATATACACCACCCAAAATCTGACAAAGAAAGTTCATATTTACCCAGAAAGCAGGTTATTATGTAACCAGAAAACAATTGTGAAATGCTTGAACGATGAGAAAAATAGTTAATAAAGGAGAAGAAAATAAATAATAATAGAAACAGCTAGAGAATATAAACAAAACAGAAGACTATTTACTGTTGTTCAAGGAAGCCCATAACAAGCTAACAATGGCTGAAGTGAGAGAGACTGGGCCAGAGAGAAAGGAGAAACAACAAGAGACATTGGGGGAAAAGTTAAAGATTAAACTAGAAATAGGCTTACAGGATGTCATGGTAAAGGAATGCCTGGAAAAAGCTCCAGTATGGGCTACAGCTGAAGAAACTGAATAGGATGTATACAGATAAACAAGATAGACAAATAGAGTATATATAGATAAACAGGGTGTATATAGATAAACAAGATAGACAAACAGAATATATATAGATAAACAGGGTGTATATAAACAAGATAGACAAATAGAGTACATATAAACAGGGTGTATATAGATAAACAAGATAGACAAATAGAGTATATATAAACAGGGTGTATATAAACAAACAGGGTGTATATAGACAAACAAGGTGTATATTGATAAATAGGGTGTATATAGATAGTGAAGGTGCATGGCTTAATGGTTAGGGGATTTGGCTCATGATCATAGGGTCATGAGTTCAATACCCAGAAGCTCATTGAGTTCTTGAGTAAGATACTTTATTGCGTGTTGCTCCAGTCAACTCAGCTGGCAAAAATGAGCTGTACCTGTAATATTGAAGGGGCCAGCCTTGTCACACTCTGTGTCCAACTGAATCTCCCTGGGAACTATGTTAAGGGTATGCATGTCTGTGGAGTACTCAGCCACTTGTACATTAATTTCATGAGCAGGCTGTACCGTTGATCTGATGTTTCATAAAGATTTTGTTGTACTACTTGGTGTAAAAGAAGATTTGCTCCACTGTTGTCCTTCCATAAGCAGAGATTTATAATTTTTCTCTTTGCCTTCCATTCTAAATTGGTTCCTACAGCAAAGAAATGCTGTTGAGTTTTACAAAACTCTCCAACCTACATATTTTTCTTATAACTGTGAATAACTGTAAATATTCATGTTTTTCTTATAAGCAGCGTCGCCTTACTGGCACTTGAGCCCCGTGCTAGTAGGGTATTAAGAGCACCATCCAAGCGTGATTGTTACTAGAGCAGCTATCTGGCCTCCGTGCCAGTGACACGTAAAAGGCACCATTCGAGCATGCTCGTTACCAGCATTGCCTTACTGGCACTCGAGTCCCATGCTAGTAGGTTATTAAGAGCACCATCCGAGCATGATCATTGCCAGAGCGGCTATCTGGCCTCTGTGCCGATGGCATGTAAAAGACACCATTCAAGCACGACCGTTAACAGCATCACCTTACTGGCACCTGTGCCGGTGGCATGTGTAAAAGATTCGAGCAAGGTCCTTGCCAGTACTGCCTGACTGGCCCTGTGCCAGTGGCACGTAAAAAGCACCCACAACACTCTCGGAGTGGTTGGCATTAGGAAGGGCATCCAGCTGTAGAAACTCTGCCAGATCAAGATTGAAGCCTGGTGCAGCCATCTGGTTCACCAGCCCTCAGTCATTCGTCCAACCCATGCTAGCATGGAAAGCGGATATTAAACGATGATGATGATGATGATGATGAAATCTAAAAAAATTCTGTTTGTTTAGTTTGTATTAAGAGAAGACTTACTTTAACACAACAACTTTATGAATGGATTATAGTGTTTGACTTTTGTGTAAGAGTTGTTACAGCAGTTGTTGTTGATACTTCTATCACTATCTTAAAAATTATCTGTTTGAGCATTTGGAATATTTTTTTTCTGTTATAAGGTCCATTAAACTGTCCATTTTTTCACTTCTTTTGCTTTTGTGTTCCTTGTGTCTTGCTCTTGTAATGCTCAGTTTTGTAGCATAAGATAATTTTGGTAACTGCTTCAGATGTGGAAACATAATGTGTATAAATATAAATTAAAGTTTGTAAAATAACCCCTTTTTTGTTTTTTTTTGTTTGTTTTTTGTTTTCTATTCTTTAGGTAATTATAGCTTTTTCATGAGGCATTCTCAAGAGATTTTCATTTGGTAATGCTTGAATAAATCTTGTCTTGAAGAGAGATGGAAATGATGACTTTTTTGTTTTTTAACAAAAGTTGAACACAACAACAATGATAGGAGTAATAATAATAATAATAATAATAATAATAATAATAATAATAATAATAATAATAATAATAATAGCAGCAACAACCACAACAACATCAATAAAATGCAGTAAGCTTGCACAAGACCGCCTCACTAAAAGAGTGTCTAGAGATGTTAGACAAGTGTGTAAATTGAAAGTGAGAGAAAAATGGTAGGAGTGCCAGCGAGAAGCTCAAATGGTGAATTATAATAGCAGGATTTTATAGGATGTCTTCATAAAAGCTGGTTATAATAATGAAACAAGGAGACTAGATATGATTGAAGAAAAACTGTAAGACCTAGACTTTGCAATGGCAAATGGTAAAAGGGTGGAGGAAAAACGAAATTGAGAAATGTGAGAAATATGAAGATCTAGCCAGAAAGAGACTGGAAGACAAAGACGAGAATTGATCCCATGGTAGACTGGTGCATTTGGCACAAAACTCAATCTGTTACCTAAAAGACTGAAAAGATTATCTACATTGTTTACATTGGATAGATATTTGTCCTCATTTTGTTTGTTGTTAACACAACGTTTCAGCTGATATACCCCCCAGCCTTCATCAGGTACCTTGGGGAAATTTCGAACCTGGGTTCTCATTCCTAAGGTGTTTTTCGATGTTATAATTATTATTATTATTATTATTATTATTATTATTATTATTATTATTATTATTATTATTATTCAGGTCACTGTCTAGAATCAAACTCAGAATCTTGGGCATATGGCGTAGTGGTTAAGTGCATTTTAGACCTGTAGAAAAGTGCAATTCTATATTCTGCAAGAATCCTAAGAAAAATTCTTGAGATTTGAAGAGAATGTGGTCACCAAACCTCAAAACAACATCCTTGCTAACTAATATAGCAGGTAATAGTGATGATGATGACAACGACAACAACAACAATAATAATTATACTTCTACTATGGGTACAAGGCCTGAAATTTTGGGGGAGGGGCCAGTTGATTAGATTGATCTCAGTACACAACTGGTACTTAATTTATCTACCGGAAAAGGATGAAAAGCAAAATTGACCTTGGTGGAACCATAATAATGATGATGATGATAACAACAACAACAAAACAATAATAATGATGATAATAACAATAGGCGCAGGAGTGACTGTGTGGTAAGTAGCTTGCTTACCAACCACATGGTTCCGGGTTCATTCCCACTGCGTGGAACCTTGGGCAAGTGTCTTCTACTATAGCCTCGGGCCAACCAAAGCCTTGTGAGTGGATTTGGTAGATGGAAACTGAAGGAAGACCGTCGTATATATGTATATACATATGTATGTATGTATATATATATATATATATGTATGTATGTATGTGTGTGTATATGTTTGTGTCTGTTTGTCCCTCCAACATCGCTTGACAACTGATGCTGGTGTGTTTACGTCCCTGTAACTTAGCGGTTCGGCAAAAGAGACCGATAGAATAAGTACTAGGCTTACAAAGAATAAGTCCTGGGGTTGATTTGCTCGACTAAAGGTGGTGTTCCAGCATGGCCGCAGTCAAATGACTGAAACAAGTAAAAGAGAGTAAAAGAGAGTAACAGCTACAATAAGGATTTCCTTTATTGGTCACAAGAACCCAAGACATTGAGAACAATACAAGAATGAAATACGAATGTATAATACAAGATAACAGTGTGTTTATATCATGTAAAATGAAATCAACAAAAACAAGAGGACTCTGAGAGCACAAACTTCTACGAAGGCAACACCAACATCCTCTCAACGATTAGCCAGAGATGATTTTTAAAATGAGAATATCTGAAACAAACCCCACTGCTCTCACAAACGAGAATACTAAAAATGAACCTGACCGCTTTCAAAAATTAAGTAAAAAACCAGGAAAAATAATCCAGAACCCTTGTCTGGTAGCAGATCAAACCCAAAATCTAATCAGTTTGTGCCAGTCATGAGGTGAAATACCTCTGAAAGTTTCATCCAAATCCATCCAGTGGTTCTTGAGATATTTTATCCATGTACAAACAAACATGAGTGGAAACAAAACCTCTGCCTTAGCGAAGGTAGAGGTAATAATAATGATAATAATAATAATAATAATAATAATAATAACAACAACAACAACAAGAGCACTCAGAGAGTGCAAACCTCCACCAAGGCAACACCAATGTCCTCTCAACAATTAGCCAGAGATGATTTTAAAAATGAGAATATCTGAAATAAACTCGACTGCTCTCACTAATGAGAATACTAATAATGAACCTGACCGCTCTCAAAAGTTAAGTAAAAAAAGAAAAAAATAGGAAAAATAATCCAGAATTCTTGTCCGGTACTGGATCAATCCCAAAATCTAATCAGTCCATGCCAGTTATGAAGCCAAACATCACTGAAAGTTTCATCCAAATTCATCCAGTTGTTCTTGAGATATCTTGTCCACAGACAAACAAACAAACACAACTGAAAACAATACCTCCACCTTCGCTAAGGCAGATGTAATAAAGGATAAAAGTAAAAATTCAACCAAAAAAGAAAAAAAATTTCCCAGTAGTAGAGAAAAGCCTTCTAAAAAAATTAGGTGACCCCCACCCCATCCTTGGCCTTTATTCAAGGCATCAAATGTGCTCTCTCTTCTGGATGTTTTCTTCTTCCTCAGAAAAGTAAGTTCAAAGTAGACCAGTCGCATTTCTCACATCCATCTTTCGTTAAATACACCAGAAGGCACCATCTTCCTCTCAACCCTTATATTTCTCTTCAAGTAATACTTGAAGAAGTTAATGAGATCTTGGTCAGAGAAGAAGATTCCTATTTTGAATTCCTTTCAGGTGAGATCACCATTTCTTTCACTGTAGCCACCAGAGAGAAGAAAGACTGACTGCCCTTCCCTGCAGACATTTCCTCTAGATTTAGCTAATATCCTACATGTGACAACAGCTGTTTAATGCTTGTCTACATGTCAGTAATGCACAGGAACTGCACAATAGCATGTCAGCATGGTTTTATTCCCTTGTATGCACTTCAAACAGGTTTGGCTGCTGGTACTTCCATGCTTAGTGCTTTAGGATTTAAACTGGCCCTAAATATTCTGCCTGCTTTATGTTCAAATTGGCCAGGGTTATATATCCATCCATCCATCCATCCATCCAACCATACACACACACACACACACATACATACATATATACATACATATCATATATATATGCATATGTATACATACATACACAAACAAGGATGATTGCTTTTCAATCTTAATATATGAAAAAAACTCAGTTATTATGATAATAATCTTTATTAAATATGGAAAAAGTGTCCGTGTGATGCCATGTAACAACACCCAACACACTGTGTAAAGTGGTTGGTGTTAGAAGGGACAAACAGACAGCTGTAGAAATCAGGCCGAAGCAGATTGGAACCTGGTGCAGCTTCCAAGCTTAAGCCAGCTCTGGTCATACTATCCAGCTCATGCCAGCATGGACACAAACATTAAATGATGATGACAATCTCACACACACACACACACACACACACACACACACACACAACACACACACACACACAGACACACACACATATCCCTTTAGCTTTTGAATTAGCCATATCCAAAGTCCAGATCCAGCTTCTCACACTTACTCTACAATGTTATTCTAAAAATGAATAAACAGGCGTAGAAGTGGCTGTGTGGTAAGTAGCTTGCTTACCAGCCACATAGTTCCGGGTTCAGAACTTGATCAAGAAGTTGGACTGTGAAAAGACAAGCTGGCTTCAGGCTGCCAGTCACTATTGCAGTGGTCAAGATATTTCTGCAGATGCATCAGCTGCAGAGTGGACCTGCACATAATCTGTGATGGCATCCCAAGACCAACAATAGAAAAAGTATGTGCTCCAGTTTGGCCACATGGCTCTTTGGTCAAAGCACAATGGTCAGGGGGTAATTTTCACCACTAAGAGAATGGAGTCTCACTTGGCATTAGCATCTACAGCCAACATTTCATAATAATAATAAAATAATAATAATAATAATAATGACGACGACGATGATGATGATGATGATGATGATGATGATGATGATGATGATGATGATGATGATGATAATAATGTTCAATTTTCTCTGATACTATATATATTTTTTAATTATGAAAAACTGAAAATTTCAAACATATGTGAATACACAAACACACACCAAGTTATACATAATTAAATCTGAATATATACACACATATATCTGAATATATATTTTATACATATGTTATTATACATATATATGTATGTATGGGTATATATATATGTGTGTATATATGTATGTATATATATATATATATATGTATATATATATAATGTATGTATATATATATAATATTTATATATATATATATATGTATATATGTATGTATGTATGTATGTATGTGCATGCATGTGTATCTATGTGTGTGTTTGTGTTTACATGTGTTTTTGTCTTAAGCTAATTTTTTTAAATGTGTCAGCATTGCAGCTCCATAAACAAATATGGTCTCCATACAAAATGCCATTATCACCACCACCATCATCATCGCCACCACCACTGTCCTCTTCGTCGTCGTCCTCATCATAATTATTGTTTCATGTTGACTCATGAAATAAAAAACAAACAGCAACTGAAGGATACAGCATCGTTTTAGATCAGTTAATAACAATGTTGTAGGTGGTGGAGGTGGTGGTGATGGCGGTGGTACGATGGTATGGGTGTAGAGGTACGGGCGATGGGGGAGGGGATGCAGTTGGCGTAGCTTGGTGAAATATTAGGAAAACAAAAACAAACAAAAACAAACAAAAGGGTGTTAATAGAATTGTTAAATCAGCAAATTGTAAAAACAACAACAAAAACAATAACAACAACAACAAACATCTGAGAAAAACCATTATTTCAAAAGCCTTTACATCCTGTGGAACCCCCTCCTCCTCCCTTGTTCCACTTATCTTCCTCTAACCGCCACCACTACTGCCACCATCACCACCGCCGCCATCACCACCACTCTCCCACCATCATCACGAACAGCAGTAACAACAGCAACAATAATAACGACAGAATCGGCAGCACCACCACCGCCACCACCATGACCAACACCAACAACAACTGCAGCAACTTACCAGAGTACCACGACCACCACCACCAACACAGACAACAACAGCAGCAACAATGATTATAACAGCAGGATCTCGTTATAAATTGTGGAATGGGTGGAGAAGATACGTTCAGCTACCGGTGTTTGTATTTGCTTATGAAGATGGGTAGCTGGGAGGGTGGATGTACAAACACACACACACGCACACACGCACACACACACACACACACACACACACATCCATGTGCATACAAAGATACCAAACGCATAAACCGATACATGTATGGCGTGTACACACCCAAACATAACTACTTGAAAACAAGTGCGCACGCAAACACACATGTAGAAGAAAACAGGTGCATACATATACTCATATATGCACATATACACACATGCAAAAACTTGCATACATACACACACACACATGCACACAAGCATGCACTGATGCTTGTGGATATACAACATGCATGTGTACATACATAGACACACATGCACATGTATGTTAAATTAATTGAGATACAAATGCGGAAATATATATGCGTGCATATGCACAACGACATGTGTATACTAACATAAACATATGCACACATATGGTGCTGATGTACATACATATACACACATATATATACACACAGACAAAGGACTTATACATGGGCATATGCAAATGGGTGCATGTGCATTTATGTGCAAACACATGACTACATGTACACATACACACACACATACACACATGCATCCGTGCACGCACACACACAAATACACAAACACACATGCATACACACATGGGCATTATACACATACACAAACACACATCCACCCACTCGTAGGTGTTAAAATGATGATAATAATAATAATAATAATAATAATAATAATAATTTCTACTGGAAGCACAAGGCCTCAAATTTGGGGGAAGGGATTCAGTTGATTACATCAACTCCAGTACATAACTGGTATTTATTTAATTGACCCTGAAAGGATGAATGACAAAGTCGACCCCAGTGGAATTTGAACACAGAACATAGTGCCAGGCGAAATACCGCTAAGCATTTCATCCGGTGTGCTAATGACTCTGCCAGCTCGCTGCCTTAATAATAATAATAATAATAATAATAATAATAATAATAATAATGATAATGATAATGATAATTATAATAATAATGATAATAATGATAATAATAATAATAATAATAAAGATGGGCTACAGCAAATATTCTGCTCAATACCACAGATTTGCTTGTCAGTTGTTTGACCGTAACCAGTTGAGCATGTCCTTAGTGGCTGACGATATGTGCATCTCTGATCATGAGCAGAAGTAGTGGGGGAGCATCATAGCCATGTGTGAGAGGGATTCTTGGGGTTTGAATAGTTCACCTCTGGAAACATGGGTGGTTCTTTCAACATCCTTAAACAACCCTTATTCAGGGACCGTTTGAGCGGATGGGCTACTCAACCTGAAGAAAATTCTAACTGGGCCCCACCTGCAAGGTCATGTGCTGTTTATCTTGATATGAGATCACCATGTCGCGCACATATGGTTGTGATGCATGTGTCTGGTGTACCTTTATCAGACGGGTAGTCATGATAGGTATATTGGGCTTCGTATATTTTACCCCAGTGTCACTTTGATGGCATGAACTGCTCTCTCACTCAATAATAATAATAATAATAATAATAATAATAATAATGATAATAATAATAATAATATTATTAATAATAATAACGAAGGACCCATCAATAGTCAAGAAATAAGGCATAAAGATAGATAGATACGACCCTGTTAAGTACGAAATAGTTTGGCTATGGAAAATGAAGAAGGTGAAGATAGTGCCAATCATTGTTGGGTTCTTGGGAACAGTAACAGAAGGCATCAAGGGGAATATAAAGGAAATTGGAATAGAATGCCCAATAGAACTGTTACAAAAGGCTTGCCTCCTTGGCACGGCCAGAATAATCAGGAAAGTATTAGATTGCTGAAAAGAAGGAATAGCATGGTACCGTAGGCTTCAGGTAGGAAGTCTGCTACACATGTAAGGCTCCAGGTGTCCCACAAAACCTGTGATAAAGAGAATAATAATAATCCTTTCTACAATAGGCACAAGGCCTGAAATTTGTGGGGTGGGGGTAAGTAGAATACATCAACCCCAGTATGCAACTGGTACTTAATTTATCGATCTCGAAAGATTGGAAGTTTAAAGTCAACCTCAGTGGAATTTGAACTCAGAACGTAGCGACAGACAAAATACTACTACCTGCAAGGTCATGTGCTGTTTATCTTGATATGAGATCACCATGTCGCTTACATATGGTTGTGATGCATGTGTCTAGTGTACCCTTATCAGACGGGTAGTCATGATGGGTATACTGGGCTTCATATATTTTACCCCAGCGTCACTTTGATAGCATGCACTGCTCTCCCACTCAATAATAATAATAATAATAATAATAATGATAATACGACGATGACGACAACAACAACAACAACAACAACAGTCCTTACTATTATAGGTTCAAGGTCTGAAATTTGTGGGGAGGGTGTGAGTTGATTACATTGACTCCAGTACTTGACTGGTACTTAAATTATCAACCCCAAAAGGATGAAAGGCAAAGTCAACCTCAGCGAAATTTGAATATAGTGATACTCGTAATAATAATAGTAATAATAATAATAACGGTTTCAACTGGTACTTATTTTGTCAACCCCAGAAGGATTGAATATAAATTCAACCTTGGCTGAATTTGAACTCAAACTGTAAAGATGGACAAAATGCTCACAGTTCTACCAGTTCTCCATCTTAATAACAATAACAACAAAAACAACAACAATAATAACAATAACAATAATAATAATAATAATAATACTTTTTATGCAAGTAGAATTGAGAATGCAAACATGGTAAACACATACACAGCAATATATAGACAAGCAAACACACGCACACAGAAATATATAGACAAGCACACACAAATACACACACACATACACACAAACACAGAATTATAAAGTCACACACCCATGTAATTAGGAAGGAAGAGAATCTTGGTAAACATGATGCATTGTCAATATAAAGGCATTTTAGAACAATTTGCGTGTGTGTGTATGTGTGTGTGTGTGGGGCTTATGTGTGTATGCATGTGTATGTATATGTTTATGTGTGTATGTAAGTATTCATGTAGCTATGTATGCATGTATGTGAATGTATGTAGGTGTATCTCTCTCTCTCTCTCTCTCTCTCTCTATATATATATATATATATATATATATATATATGTACATGCATACATACATACATACATACATACATATACATGTGTGTGTGCATGTATATATATGTACATGTGTATGTATATATGAGTGTGTTTTTGTGAATGCTTGTATGCATATATGGATATATGGACATGTGTGTATTCATGTGTATGTATGTGTATATTATGTATTTATGTTTGTATGGATATTATATAAATGATGTATGCATGTATATACATATATGTATATGAAAGTATTTAGGTGTATGTGTGCATGTGTGTGCATGTATATTATATATATATATATATTATATGTACATGCATACATACATACATACATACATACATATACATGTGTGTGTGCATGTATATATATGTACATGTGTATGTATATATGAGTGTGTTTTTGTGAATGCTTGTATGCATATATGGATATATGGACATGTGTGTATTCATGTGTATGTATGTGTATATTATGTATTTATGTTTGTATGGATATTTATATAAATGATGTATGCATGTATATACATATATGTATATGAAAGTATTTAGGTGTATGTGTGCATGTGTGTGCATGTATATATATATATATATATATATGCGTGCGTATGTGTATATATGTGTTTTTATGTATGCATGTATGTATATTTGGACATGTATATATTCATGTGTATGTATATATTATGTGCATATGTATTTATGTTTGTATGGATATTTACATGAATGATGTATGCATGTATATATACATATATGAATCATCATCATCATCATCGTTTAATGTCCGCTTTCGATGCTGGCATGGGTTTGATGGTTCAACTGGGGTCTGGGAAGCCTGGAGGCTGCACCAGGCCCCAATCTGATCTGGCAGTGTTTCTACAGCTAGCTGCCTTTCCTAACACCAACCACTCTGAGAATGTAGTGCTTTTTACATGCCACCGGCACAGGGGCCAGAGGAGCAGGCATTGACCATAATTGAATGGTGCTTTTTACATGCCACCAGCACGGAAGCCAATCAAAGCTGCACTGGCATCGGTCACATTCGGATGGTGCTTTTTATGTGTACTGGCACAGGGGTCACAACCACAATTTCTATTTGATTTGATTTTGATATTGCTGTTGATGTATTTGACTCAATAGGTCTCCTCAAGTATGGCATATCGCCCAACAATCCAAGGTACTTTTGAGTAGGCTGGTTGTGTGACACTGGTGTAGGTTACAGCTGTGGACTCACTTTACTTGTCGGGTCCTCTCAGTTACAGCATACCTCCAGAGGTCTGTCTCCTGTCATTGCCTCTGTGGGGCCCAACACTTGAAGGTCAAGCTTCACCCTCTCATTCCATGTCTTCCTGGGTCTCCCTCGACCCTGGATTCCAGAATGTATGTATATTCGTATGTGTTGTAGTAGTAGATGCTGTTATACACAAAATGTAAATCTAGCAAATTCCCTTGTGCCATTTTTCTCTTCAATATAGTGAACAGATTTAAGAAACCTGTTCCTGCCTAATTTCCTAAGTATAGTCCCAGACAGTTTACAATCGATTCCTGCCAAATCTTTCTCAAAGACAGTCAAAATCTCTTCACAGTTAATTTCTGCCAAGACTTCCAAAGACTTCCAATCCAGTCTTGCCAATCCATTCCAAACGAACTTTCTCACAAACAGTTCCAAATTCAGCTCAACCATTTACTGCCAAACTGTCCAATGAGACTGTTTAAACATTCACCAAGACCTGTCTTGCCTTTTGAATGGACAGAATGGAATGGAACTTTCCTTGGAATAGAATATCAGTAAATGAGCCAAAGCTCTCAGACCAATCTACTTGATGATGACCAACCAATTCTTGCAGAAAGCATTCACAGTGAAGGTTCTCAGAAGTCTGCTATAAGGCCTCTTGACCTCTTAGAAATAGTTGCCAAATCTCTCTCAAAGAACTATCTTAAAATAGGAAAGATACATTGAAAAATGTAATCCGAGATACATTTGTATTTGGTAATAAAGAACGTGGTTTATATCTTGAACATCATTGTTAGGCTCCTCAGTGTTTTAGTTTAAGTGAAGCTGACTGGAACCGAAAAGACAGCAACAAGAACAACAACAACAATCGTTTCTGTTATTGGCAGAAGACCTGGAATTCTGGTTGAAGAAGTTGGATGATTACATCGACCCCCTCTCCAATGGTCTTCTTTCCCTGATCCGGAAAGGATGAAAAGCAAAGGCAAAGTCTACCTCGTCTGAATTCAAACACAGAACATAAAGCTAGAGGAAATGCTGCTAAGCATTTTGTCTGGTGAGCAAACAATTCTGCCATCTTGCCACCACCATACCACCACCACCACCACTCCTCTGCTCTGCCTGACTCAACCACGATTCATTTCAGCGTAATTTAGTGAAGCTCAACTTGATATTGTTTAGATCAGCTCAGCTAGGCTTTACTCAGTTTGATATTAAGCTAAATTGGTTAAACTCAGCCCAGTTCAGCTTAGCTCAGCTTGGTCCAGCTCAGCTTAATTTTGCTCAGGTTAGTTTAAATCAGCTCAGCTCTAGTCTGCTTGGTGAAATTCCGTATAGTTCGACAGAGCTTGCCTTGATTTGTCTCAGCTTAATCTAAATTAACACTAATTGGTAGAGCTTGGATTGGTAGTGCTCAGTTCTGCTTGACTCAGCTTAACAAGGTCAGCACTTCTTGGGCAGAACTTAGCTTGCTTCTACTCAGCTCAGCTCAGTTTCACCTGCTCAGTTCCCGACTTGGTTTATTGTTTACTTAGATTCATCTCATCTCAGTTCAGTTTCATTTCTCTTGGTTCCTTCTCCTCAGTTCATCTCACTCAGCTTCCCCAGTCACACTCATCATAGTCCATTATTTTTCCCTTTTGATACAGCCGCCATCATGATGATCAATGACTCATTTCTCCTATAATTAAACATCTCTCTCCTAATTAATATTACTGAAGATTAATATTTCTCATTCATTCAGTTATTTCTGCTTACTCTCTTTCCATCCCTTCATCCATTATTATTATTATTATTAATCTACTTTAGTAACCAAAAATAATAGCACTGCAGACTTCTTTTTCTTTTGAACAACAAATAAATTGCTTAACCACCTTCCCTTTTCTTTTCCTTCTGTATATTTCCATTATTATTATTATTATTATTATTATAATTATCATTATCATTATCATTATTATTATTATTATTATTATTATTATTTGGTGGTGAGTTGGCAGAACTGTTAGCACATCAGACTTTTTAACGGATTTTGTCTGTCTTTATGTTCTGAGTTCAAATTCTGTCGAGGCTGACTTTGCCTCTCATCCTTTCAGGGTCGATAAATTAAGTACCAGTGAAACACTGGGGTCGATGTCATTGACTAGTCCCCACCTCCAATATTTCAGGCCTTGTGCCTTTAGTAGAAAGGATTATTTGCACTGCTGGCCTCCTTCAGTCAGGCAGCCAAGGCAGTTTCCCTTTGCTTGGTGGTTGTGGAGAAAAGAGGTTGTTTGGTGGACAAAGGTGAAATGCACAAGGACAGATAGATTCCTGTTGGTAGAGCTCTCAATGACTTCTTCAAGTTTCACTTGAAGAGGAAATTGAGAGTGGAGAGGGAAGTACTGTCCTCAAGTGAATTTATTGAAAGGTAGGTGAAAGTTGCAGAAATGGCAAGAGAGGATGGTATCTCTCTAAGTGTAGATCTGTGAGTCAGAGAGAAGGAATTGGAGAGGGCACTTGCTCCTAGGGTTTCAGGGAAATCTCGGACCGTAGGGTTCCTCGATTATCCTTAGGGGCCTTCCTGTATCAGAAGGGCCACATCTCTATCATCCTCCACACCACATTTTTGTAACCTTTTGTATGTCATGCGTATGTCCATTCAGACATGCAGGAAGTAAATAGACAACTTTAATTTTCAAAATTTCTAATCTAAGCGTCTTAATATGTTTTCAGCAGTGTAGAATTTACAATGTAATTATTCTTTTTCATTCCAGGTGCCATTATATTAAACATGTGCGAAGAGTAACCATGCCACGCACAAAAAATTCAGCAGAACTGTCAGATTTTCAAGGAGGTCGTATTGTTGGGCAATCTGAGGCTGGTCTTAGCCAGTGAAAAATTGCCGAAAATCTTAAAATTCCTCTTGCTACTGTTAATAGAATTATAGTGCAATTCAAAAGCCAAGGAAAAGAATCAACAGATTCTCATCCCGGCTGACCTGGGCCCTCGAAAAGGAAGCTTCGTTGTTTGAAGAGAATTGTGGAAAACGAACCTCCTTCGAAGGCTTCTGACATTTTAAAACAGCTAGAAGTTAGTCCAAGAATGTGTGTTACATATCTGCATAAGCTTGGGTATTATAAGGAGCAGCTAGAAGAAAACCTCTTCTTCAACCAATTAATATAAAATAAAAGATTTTGAAAATTAAAGGAGTCTATTTACTTCCTGCATACACTTTATGTGTATACACTTTATGTCTGGCAAATAAATTAAAGCTTTATCATTATCATCATTATTATTATTATTATTATTATTGTCTGTTTATGTAACCCCACATTGCATTGTCCTGTACCATCCCCAATGTCATTTTTGTCAGCCCTTATTGGTAAACAAAGAAAGCATTGTTGGCATTGCCATCGCCATCATTGTTGCCGCCACTGCCGCCGCCGCCGACGCCGACGCCGCCACCACCATCACCACCACCACCACCACCACCACCACCACCACCATCACCATCATCATCATCATCATCATCATCATCAAGGTAGTGAGCAGGCAGAATTGTTAGCACACCGAGTGAAATGCTTAGCAGTATTTTGTCTGTTTTCACATTCTGAGTTCAAATTCCACTGAAGTCAACTTTGCCTTTCATCTTGTTGGGGGTTGATAAAATAAGTACCAGTTGCATACTGGGGTCGATGTACTCAACTGATCCCTCCTCCAAAATTTCAGCCCTTGTGGCAAAATTTGAAACCATTATTATTATTGCTGTTGTTGTTGTTGTTAGGCCAGACGTAATGTAAAAGTGATACAATGCATGAAATCGGTAAAATTACAGGCATAATATTTAGTGTTGCATGGTTGTTATTTCTAGCACTTCAATTAGCTGCTTAGTAGTGCCACTCTCCATTGTGTGGGTTGATTAAGTACAACTTAATCATGTCTTGCAGCAGCTAATTGAACCCAGGAAGTTCTTTTATTTGGGGTCAGCTGTAAATGTTTTGACTGCACTGGGATCTGGTGGGGGTTAAAACAAGATAAGGCATCATTGTCATCATCATCATCATCATTATACCACTGCCGGCATCACTGTCATCATCATCATTGTAGTCATCATCATCATCACTCACACCACCATCATCTTTCATCATCATCATCATCATCACAATGATCATTATCATCAGTGTTTCCCCCCACCACCACCATTACCAATATAATGATGATGATAATGACAATAATAACAAAGGATTGGGGTTACCAGGAGCCATCTCCTCCTCATCATCATCATCATCAATATTTTCATTTGTTGTTCTTGTCATTGTCGTGGTCATCATCATCAGTATGAACACAACCACCACCACCACCACCACCACCACTGCTACTGCCTCTGCTGCCACCACTGCTGCTTCCACCACTGCAGCTGCTGCCAGCTCCGGCACCACCGCTGCCGCCGCCACCACCACTGCTACTGCCTCTGCTGCCACCAGTGCTGCTGCTGCTACTGCTGCTTCCACTGCTGCAGCTACTGCCACCACCACCACTGTCACCACCGCCGCCGCCGCCACCACCACCACCACATCACTGTCGTCATCATCGTCATCATTATTATAGTCATTACAAGGTATTATTTTTTCTTTTATTCTTTTACTTGTTTCAGTCATTTGACTGCGGCCATACTGGAGCACCACCTTTAGTCGAGCAATTCAACCCCAGGACTTATTCTTTGTAAGCCTGGTACTTATTCTGTTGGCCTCTTTCACTGAACTGCTAAGTTATGGGGATGTAAACACACCAACACTGGTTGTCAAGCGATATTGTGGGGACCAACACAGACACACAAAGATTTACATTCATATATATATATATATACAATGGGCTTCCTTCAGTTTCTCTCTACCAAATCCACTCACAAAGTTTTGGCTGTCCCAAGGCTATAGATAGTAGAAGACACTTGCTCAAGGTGACACACAGTAGGACTGAACCCGGAACTATTTTGTTGGGAAGCAAGCTTCTTACCACACAGCCACTCCTGCACCTATTTTGACTCTCTTTTAATTTAAAAAGCAAAAAATTTGCTACACATCTTACATTCTTCACATATCTTGCCTTCCTCAGATGTGTGTCTGTGTGTGTGTGTGTGTGTGTGTCTGCCTCCCCCATTTCGTTTTGCTGGAAGATCAGCTTTTTATCTTCCTCTCCATCTTTCATTATTTTCTGTTGATTTAAAAAGAAAATTCTATTTTCATTAGGCCTTATCTCGCTTTCATTCCCAGACAGCTCTGTCTCTCCTCCCAGACTATTCTCACACCTACAAATATCAGCAAGCTCGTTTTTCCTTTTCCTTCTTCCTTTTTCCCCAGCGTTCCTCTATGCGTCTCTCAATTCCTTTCTTCTCCTTCTAAAACAATTGATATTTTGCCTGCAACCCTGAGGCATTTATTCACACAGGCCTTAGTATAAATTCAATCTTTGCCAAAACTGAACAACTAAAATCATTTGTCTAAACACTGACGACCCTCTGACTTCAAACTCCTATTCTCTCTCTTTAGGCACCATTTCCAAAATGTAGGACGTAGCCTATCATGTCCTGCCACAATTCTCTGTTCTTTGTTTTCTGTAACACTTCCACTTCCTGATGCTTAATGCTGCTTTTCTTCCAACCAGTTCACCAAGCTTCACCTCCATACCATTCCTTCTTCCTCTGTTTCTTTTCCTTTCAATCTTTCTGGTTGTTGCTAAATTCCCCAGGTCCTCTTTCGTCATCACATGATCAAGAAATCTCAATTACTTGGCCCTTATCTCATGAAGTGGTCTCCTATCTGCTGTAATCTCTCCATGCTATCCTCAACATACTCCTTAAAGACCACATTTCACAGCTCTCCAAGCGCCTCATTTTTGATAGTATAGACCATTCCTCACTTTCAAACATTAACACAGAGCAGTCACAGTATTTCGACACATAGGATTTGGTCTTGATGCTTAAGTTACCGTTTCTCAAGATGTTATCCAATTTTCAGAATACAGATTTTGCCAGCATGATTCATCTTTTGATCTCCTTCACAGGAACTTGATATCATGGTTTGATTCCCAGACCAAGCAGTGCATTGTGTTCTTGAACAAAACACTTCATTTCAGTGTTGCTCCAGTCCATTCAGCTGTAAATGGGTCACTCCCGCAATGGAATAGCCTTCTGATCAGGAGCAATGTTGGTCTGCTCGCCTAGCCAGGAAGGTGGCATTGTTTGAAAGTTAAAATGATGCAAAGCACATTGTGATCAGCGATGTATAACAATGTCCGAAATCAAGTGATATATGTGTGTGTGTGTTTGTGTGTGTGTGCATGTGTGTGTGTAAGTATGTATGTACAGGGTGTGGTGAATAAACTATCATCTAAATTACGCAAAAATGAAAATAACACTGACATCTCATTTTAACAGATATATTTACCAAAATTACATAAAAATATCTTGAAATACTAAATGTAAATTTATTCAGTAGAATTGCCATTGGCTTCAAACAATACACATGCACGAGATTAAAAAGATAATATGGCGACAATTTACCCATTGCACCCCAAACATCTGGCCACCTAACTCCCCAGACTGAAACCTTCTTGATTATTATGTGTGGGGAGCAGTTGAGCGAGAGACCAACAAAACTGTT
>NC_043010.1:20501114-20516114 GCF_006345805.1 Octopus sinensis
TCTCTGTCTCTCTCCCCACCCAACTGCAGTACCCATGTATATCTCCTCTGCAGCAAGACACTCCTTTCATCATCTTCATCATTACCACCACCAAAACCACCACCACCACCACCACCATCCCCACCACCACAAGCACTGCCACCACCACCACCACCACCATCCCCACCACCACAAGCACTGCCACCACCACCACCACTACCACCACCACAACCACTGCCACCACCACCACCACCAACACCACCACCATCACTACCCCCCATTACCACCACCACCACCATTACCACCACCACCACACCACCACCATCCCCACCACCACAAGCACTGCCACCACCACCACCACCACCATCCCCACCACCACAAGCACTGCCACCACCACCACCACTACCACCACCACAACCACTGCCACCACCACCACCACCAACACCACCACCATCACTACCCCCCATTACCACCACCACCACCATTACCACCACCACCACCACCACAACCACTGCCACCACGACGACCACCACCACCACCGCCACTACCATTTTCATCATCATCAGCAGCATACTCTAACCTCCCATCACCCAGTACAAAGCCACCTCCTTCAGTACACTGCCCTCTTGAGAGATCTTTGTTTTGCAAGTTACTTGGTGCCCTCACCGGTGTTGGTGCCACACACACACACACAAAAAAAAGCACCGAGTACACTCTGTAAGGTGGTTGGCATAAGGAAGGGCATACAACCATAGAAACCAAGGCAAAACAGATGACTGGGGCCTGGTGCAGCCACCTGGTTTGACAGTTACCGGCCAAACCATCCAACCCATGCCAACAAGGAAGATGGACTTTAAATGATGACGACGACGACGATGATGAAAATGATGGTGATGCTGCTGCTACTGTTGCTGATGGTGATGATGGTGATGATGATGATGATGATAAAAACGATGATGATGATGATGATGGTGGTGGTGGTGATGATGGTGATGGTGATGATGATGAAAACGATGGTGATGGTGATGATGATGATTGTAATGATGATGATGATGATGACGGTGGTGATGATGATGATGATGATAATGATGATGGTGGTGGTGGTGATGATGATGAAAACGATGGTGATGATGATGATGATGGCAATTGATCCAGTATATCAGACACCCTCAATAAAAAAGATTTTAAACAACAGAAACAACATTCTACAACCAAACTCCTGAATATCCAAGGGGGAAAAGGACCCACAGGCTCAAAGGGTTAATTGTGCGTTTGTATCTGGTTTATTCAAATCTATAAACAATCAATATTTTTTTTAATGTTTCCAATCAACTTGTATCGATCCTTTTACTGCTCATATTTGAAAGAAGCTGGTTTAGTTCCGTTCTTACTTTAAAATACATTAGTAACAGACAGGTATTCAAAAGACAGACCTGATCGAAGTCATTGCGTTTAATATTTGGATATTAAAACCAACATCAAAAGATTTGTTATCATGAAATGAGTAATAGTGATCAAGGGAATATTTTAAACAGACATAATGAACATAATTACAGAAAGCCATCGTTAACACAATTTTTTGGTTTTTCTGAATTGGGGTCACTAGGTTAATTGATACTAAAAGAGTACAGAAACTTCAAGTTAGGGAGCATCATGAAGACTTCTTTTCTGTGAATAAAGGTGCAGGCATGTAAGGCGGCGAATTGGCAGAAATGTTAGCACGCTGGGCAAAATGGTTAGTGGTATTTTGTCTGTCCTTACGTTCTGAGTTCAAATTCTGCCGAGGTTGACTTTACCTTTCATCCTTTTGGAGGTTGATAAATTAAGTACCAGTTGCATACTGGGGTCAATCTAATCGACTGCCCTGTCCCCTAGCCCAGAATTTCGGGCCTTGTGCCAAGAGTAAAAAAGAATAAAGATGCAGGCATGGCTGTGTGCTAAGAAGTTTGCTTCCCAACCACATGGTTCTGGGTTCAGTCCCACCATGTGACACCTTGGGCAAGTGTCTTCTGCTATAGTCTCAAACCAACCTTGTGAGTGGATTTGGTAGATGGAAACTGAAAGAAGCCTGTTGTATATATGTGTGTGTGTGTATATATATATATATATATATATATATATATATATATATATCATCATCATCATCATTTAGCGTCCGTTTTCCATGCTAGCATGGGTTGGACATATATATATATATATATATATATTGGTCATCCCATAAATAATGTGATCTTTTTATACTTCTTTTATTTTTCAAAATTAAGATAAACAAAGTTATTTTTTAATCTAAAATATTCTCTCATTTTCTACAATGCTCTTCCATCTATCTGGTAGACTTGCAAGGACCCTCTTCTAAAATTCACTTGTTCATGGTGAACAATACTCCTCCAGTACTGTTCTGATCACATCTACAGAAATCAATTCATATTTTTTTTGTCCAAATAATTTTGAAGACTGTAGAATAAATAATAATCAGATGGGACAATGTCTGGCAAATATGGTGTGTTTGGCCGAGCATTATCCAGATGGAAGAGCACCTTTTGTCTTGAAACCAAAGATGGTTGTTTTTCTTCTAGTGCTGACTTAAGTCACTCAAGCTGCTCACAGTTGATCTCCTATCATTTGGTTTGGGTTTAAAAGTTCAAAGTGGACTAAATATTTCCTATCCCACTAAACAGATAACAACACCTTACATGGGTGAAGATCTTCTCTGGCCTGGGGTGCCGGTGTTTCTCCTTTTCTTACCGACTGTCTTTGGCATTTGAAATTTTTGTAGAGAACCCATTTCTCATCACCAGTCACTATTCAGCCCCAAAAAGATTCATTCGTGAGATGTGACAGCAAAGAAGAGCACATTCACTCTCTGCATGCGATTAGACTTGGATAGTTTATGAGGAACCCATTGTCCCAATTTGCTGACTTTTCTGATGGCATGCAGGTATCAATGAATAATTGAATGACCAAATCCATGCTTCTTTGCTAGTTCCTCAACAGTTATGATGGGATTTTGTTCCACCAGGGTTTGCTGAAAATCCTCATCAAGCTCTACAGATCTTCCAGGATGAGGCTTGTCTTCTAGGTTGTAGTTTCCAGCTTGGAATTTCTGGAACCACCGTTGACACTGGTTTACGCTTATTGTCCACTCCCCATACACTGCATTAATATTCCTCGTGCTTTCTGTTGCGTTGCCTTTATTGAACTCATAAAGCAAAATATGCTGAATATGTTCCTTTGTCACTTCCATTATAGCTTTGAAAAAAAAATAACTGTTAAAATTGAATTGCACTCTTCAAAACTTGCACTAAGAATAAGTAAAAGGTAAAATTACTACCTGCTTTTATAGAAAGTTGATGCATGTAATTTATCCCATCCCCCTCTGACTTTTAGCTCGTGATTGAAAAAAAAACCTTTTATTTATGGGCTGACCCAATATATATATATGTGAATAATATGACATAAATATGGAAAATACTAGGCTTTAATAGCAAATCACAACATTTGCTTTTGCTCCAGACACCAGCTGACTTCCCTTTTAAATATCACTAAATATAATTATACTTCAGAATAACTACATGAATAAATATTATTCAGTGACAGCTGTGTGTTGGTGTTATCCCAGGTGGAATGCAATCAAGTGCTTGGTGACAAACAACACACAGCAGCTGTTACGGAATAATATTTATTCATATAGTTTATTCTAAAGAATATTTATATTTAATGATGTAACAAACTGAGGAAAAGAACTTCAAAGGGGTTGTTTAAACATCTAATTCCCTGGTACTTCAGTTTGGATACCATATAAATATTGGTATAATTCAATAATAAAGATAATTTGAATATAGAAGTGGTTTATGTATAATTGAACAGTGATTATGTATATCAGAAAAAAAATATATAAGTCGAAACAATGGGTCTTTACCTTTTGACCTACAGATTTAAAAAATAATTTTTTGTAACACTTTCAAACTTTGGACACTGGTAGAATATTTCATATAAAATATATTTTACTCTTAGCATTTTTGAGAAAAACTTATATTTACAAAGTAATTTCACGTTGAAGTAGTCCTATTTCAGTAATTTCAACCAATCAATGACGTGTCTTTTCAGCTGAATAAAATTACTGCTGTTGTTTGTCAACAAGAACTTCCGGCAGTGTATTTTTTGTTTGTCACTGTTATTTATGACAACCCTAACCCGAAAACCCGAAAACCTTAACCCTAACCCTAACCCTAACCCTAAAACCTTAAAGCTAAAACCAGTACAAATGCATGAACGATGTGATAAATAACAGTGACAAACGAAAAATACACCACCAAAAGTAGAATCATTTAAACACGTTTTCTACTTTGCAATTTCAAATTGTTAAAATCCCATTGTTTTTTTTTTTAATATGTTTCTACCATTGATAAACAAAAAATTGTTGAAAATAAATTCTGTTACATATATGGTGGTTGTCTACTCCTTGTGCAGAGTTTGAGCACCTCCTGTACCGACACCTTAGCACATCATGGCATCTGATGTGGCTTTTTAAACCAGACAATGTTTTGAAAAGGCACCCACATAGATTGCACCTCAGATTTGGGACCACCAATAGCTGCAGATAAGTTTAGGTTTGGTCTTTGTGGATCTTAAAATGTCCTTTGAGGCCTCTGTTAGATTTGCATACCTTCTGGCATACATTGCACAGACATATATATACAATATATACACACCACACACACACATAGACAAATATCACAATTAAAAAAGAGCTACAAATAGTTTTATGCTTTAAGATACATTAAATTGGCAGATATATATATGACATGCAATGTACCTCCAAACAATTTTTGAGGCTCTGTTCATAATGTTCGATGTATTTAAAAAACCAAGGAGCTAGTTTATGAGAAAACATGAGAAAAAAAAAAAGCAAGGAGAAAAAATGCAACAGTAATATACATATATTATAGACCCCAGGGAAGATAAATCTCAAGCACTGATACTTTGGTGAAATTTGAACCAAGATTCTACAAGAACACTGCAAAGACTCCTTGTCAGACAATATTATGTGCATGTTTTGGCACATATTTTGCCATTCTGTGAAGAATTAGCCACAGCAAAATATCCATTAACTGAAGAACTGCAAAAAAATAAAAACAAGAAAAAAACCCACGGAAAACAAATAACAACAAAAGTATAAAGAATATGGTCAGAACTCACCCTATAGAGATGTTGAGAAGTAATATTCTCCAGAGGTAAACATTAATGTCCACAAGAGTACCTTCCGTGATTCCTCACTTGGTGAGAATTTCGATGTTCTAATATTCCATGAAATGGTTGGTAAAAACCTATAATAAAAACAAGCATAGATATTAACACACACATATATATATATAGGTAGATGTAAACATGCCTCTTAAACATCCATCCACCTACACACCTACCCACCTACCTACCTACCTACCTGTTATCCTGTCTACCTGTCTGTCTATTTATCTATTTACCATCTCTCTCTATCTCTAACTATCCAGCTGGCTACAACTGTATGTATGTGTGTGTGTGTGTATGGGGGGGTGTGTATGTATGTCTGAGAGGGGAATGTGTTGAATAAAATCATAATTAACCAATCCTTCTGTATTTTCTTTTACCCAAAGCCAGGAACTTTATCCCCATCTCATCATACATATATATAGGCGCAAAGGCCCAGTGGTTAGGGCAGCGCACTCGCGGTTGTAGGATTGCGGTTTTGATTCCCAGACCGGGCATTGTGAGTGTTTATTGAGCGAAAACACCTAAAGCTCCACGAAGCTCCGGCAGGGGGTGGTGGCGATCCCTGCTGTACAAATAAAGGCTGATGCCAGTGCCGCCTTGACTGGCTTCCATGCTGGTGGCACGTAAAAAGCACCAATTCGATTGTGGCCATTGCCAGCCTCACCTGGCACGTAAAAAGCGCCCACTACACTCACAGAGTGGTTGGCGTTAGGAAGGGCATCCAGTTGTAGAAACACTGCCAGATCAGACTGGAGCCTAGTGCAGCCTTCTGGCTTCACAGATCCCGGTCAAACCGTCAAACTCATGCTAGCATGGAGAACGGACATTAAACGATGATGATGATGATGATGATGATGATGATATATACATACACACACACATTTATATATGTGTGTGTGTATGTATGTGTTTGTCCCCCACGCACACTGTCACATATTGTTTGACAACTATTGTTGCTTTACTCTCTTTTTTACTCTTTTACTTATTTCAGTCATTTGACTGTGGCCATGCTGGAGTACCGCCTTTAGTCGAGCAAATTGAACCCTGGACTTATTCTTTGTAAGCCTAGTACTTATTCTATCGGTCTCTTTTGCCGAACTGCTAAGTTACGGGGACGTAAACACAGACGTAGAAACATACACACATACGTATATATATACACACACACACACACACACACACATATAGTCTGATCTGGCAGTGTTTCTACAACTGGATGCCCTTCCTAACGCCAACCACTCTGTGAGTGTAGTGGGCGCTTTTTACGTGCCAGGTGAGGCTGGCAATGGCCACAATCGAATTGGTGCTTTTTACGTGCCACCAGCATGGAAGCCAGTCAAGGCGGCACTGGCATCAGCCTTTATTTGTACAGCAGGGATCGCCACCACCCCCTGCCGGAGCTTCGTGGAGCTTTAGGCGCAGGAGTGGCTGTGTGGTAAGTAGCTTGTTTACCAACCACATGGTTCCGGGTTCAGTCCAACTGCGTGGCACCTTGGGCAAGTGTCTTCTACTATAGTCTCGGGCCGACCAAAGCCTTGTGAGTGGATTTGGTAGACGGAAACTGAAAGAAGCCCGTCGTATATATGTATATATATATGCGTGTGTGTTTGTGCGTCTGTGTTTGTCCCCCTAGCATTGCTTGACAACTGATGCTGGTGTGTTTATGTCCCCATCACTTAGCGGTTCAACAAAAAGAGACCGATAGAATAAGTACTGGGGCTTACAAAAGAATAAGTCCCGGGGTCGAGTTGCTCGATTAAAGGCGGTGCTCCAGCATGGCCGCAGTCAAATGACTGAAACAAGTAAAAGAGTAAAAGAGTAAAAGAGTATATATATATATACACGCACATATATACGTTGTGCTTCTTTCAGTTTCCATCTACCAAATCCACTCACAAGGCTTTGGTTGGCCTGAAGCTATAGTAGAAGACACTTGCGCAAGGTGCCACACAGTGGGAATGAACCCAGAACCATGTGGTTGGTAAGCAAGCTACTTACCATATAGCCACTCCTACGCTTTGTTCATATCCTTGTAACTTAGCAGTTCAGTCAAAAGAGACCAATGGAATAAGGGTCAAACTTAGAAGAATATAAATACTGGAGTTAATTTGTTTGACTAAACCTTTCAAATCAGTGCTCCAGCATGGCTGCAGTCCAATAACTGAAACATGCAAAAGATAAAAGACACACACACACACACACACGTTTATTAGGTAAGAGCGAACAGACATAATGCAAAGCTTCAATAAATATACTAAAACCCCACATGTGCTCAGATTACAAATGGGTGACCCTATTTAATGAAATCCTTATCACTACTTTACCAATTACGTTGAAGTCTATACTTTGCTGATGAGGTTTAACAAGAGACAAACATGCTTCGAGTTGTCTTTCCATACTTGCCAAATTATAAAAAAAACATTATTAGTCATTCAGTTTAGTATTTTTCCTCTCCTTGGCACACAACTTGAAAATTACCTGATAAACATTTAAGTGGTAATGAACACATTTAGAGCCAAGCATCAAATCATCAGCATCACCCATCTAAGCCTAGTTAGTACTTAGATGGGTGATGATGATGATTTGATGCTCGGCTCTAAATGTGTTCATTACCACTTAACTGTTTATCAGGTAATTTTCAAGTAGATCACATCAGAACAATCATTTTTAATTTATACATATCTCTTTACACACACTTACACATTAAATTACATGTGTACACATATACCTATACATACATACATACATACATACATACATACATACATATATATATGTCGTCTAAATTACATAAAAATGAAAATAACACTGACATCTCATTTTAACAGATATATTTAACAAAATTATATAAAAAATATCTTGAAATACTAAAGAGTAAATTTATTCAACAAAATCGCCATTGGCTTCAACCACGGCCTCGAAACGACTTTGAAATCTCCTGCAACTCTTCTGGACAGTCTCCTTGTTTAAGTTTGAGAATGCTGTCATAATCCTTGCCTTCAATTCATCTTTGGTGTTACAAGGAGTTTTGTTGGTCTCTTGCTCAACTGCACTCTACACTTAATAATTAAGGGAGTTGCAGTCTGGGGAGTTAGGGGGCCAGATGTTAGGGGTGATGTGGTCACAGAAATTGTCTGAGAGCCATGACTGGGTTCTCCTGCTTGTGTGGCGTGGTGCAGAGTCCTGTAGCCAGACACAGGGTCTTCCAGCAGCCACCCTCTTCACCCAGAGCAGTACTACCTCCTTCAGGCACTTGATGTAGGCCTTTGTGCTCCATGTAGGAACACGAATGGTGGTATATCACTGCCATCATTAGTGTTCGTTCCAAACACCATGATGTTGATTGAATGTTTGATTTGTATTACTCTCAGTACATGTTTTGGGCACATGGCAAGCCAACGGTTGTTCTGTGTGTTCACCATCTGATCCTGGCAGAAATATTTCTTGTCTGAAAAAAACCAAAGCATGTTCGGTTGGAGGGGATGCTTGAGTTTGATCAAAAGTTTCGTAGTGTGGTCTTTTGTCTTGTCTTTGATTTATTGGGATAAAAATTGGCCCTTTCCCATCTTGTATGAGGAATACTGAATGTCTTCATGCACTACCTGCCTGATAAGAAACTCAGCCACTGCCATGTCCCTGGCGATGGACCTGATTGACTTGGAGGGATCATTGTTAATCATGGCCTGGGTCTCACCAACAAATTCAGAAGTTCTTTTCTTATCAGAACGATCAGAATGAGTTTTCTGAACTGCCATACCTTTGCAATCGCCATTAGGCTCATCCAATTCTATTTGAATCCTCTGCACTGTCCTCAGACTGACACCCAAACACTCTGAAATGTTCGTATTGGTGCTTCCGATGTGAATGCCAAGCAGTACAGCATGTTGTTTCCAAATTTCTGTAAGAGTGAATTGTGTCATGGTACTGTTTTTTCTTACAGACGGTGCCCAACTGATCCTACTATACTGTGTAGTTGAAAAATCAAAAACAAATAATGCACATGCGCGAAATTAAAAATATAAAATGGAGACAATTTACACATCACACCTTGTGTATGTGTGTTTGTGTGTGTATATATGTGTATCTATATGCATATATATACATGCATATACATATATATATATATATATGTATGTATATATTTCGTTTTTGGATTTGGTTTGCAAGATTCTTTATGAGTTCATGTGTTGAAGCATATTCTGTTGTGTCTGAAATAGTTTTGAAACTATAGAAAAGGTTGCAAGACGCAACGAAAAAAGTGGAAATTTTACCGGTGAGTGTGTTATATTATAAGGCACAGAAACAAAATGACTCTCCCCAGACACAACAGTGTGTGTGTGTGTGTGTGTGTGTGTGTGTGTGTGTGTGTGTGTGTGTGTGTATGTATGTATGTATTTATTTGTGTCTGTGTTTGCCCCCCCCCACCACCACCACATTGCTTGACTACTGATGTCAGGGTGTTTACGTCCCTGTCCACTTTGGCAAAACAGACTGATAGAATAAGTACTAGGCTTACAAAGAATAAGTCCTGGGGTTGATTTATTTGACTAAAGGTGGTGCCCCAGCATGGTCACAGTCAAAATGACTGAAAGAAGTAAAAGAATGAAAGAATATATGTATATATGTATATGCATATGTAAGTATATATATCTATAGATATAGATATATATATATATACGTATTATGCATGTGTTTACACAAACACAAATGCAGACACATGCAAAAACATATGTGCACACACACACGATCAAATACACACATGCTCACACAGCACATTTCTAATAAACCAATTTAAAAGCAGAAAACATAGAAGGAAACCTCAACCTATCTCATCATAATGGATCTAAGACGACTCCATCAACCGAATTTCCCTGCTTTTGAAGGCAGTAGGGTATGATTTCAGGGACAATTGGTTGCTTATTCTAGCAAGTCTATTAACCACACACTTTCTCTCTCCCTCTTCTGTCGGCTCGTTTTGGCTTGAGTTGTCGATAATATATCAGCCATTTCCACTGATACAAACAAACTGTTGCAGAACAGCCACAGTTAGCTAGACTTAGTTAACACTATATCAAACAAAGACATTGATTACCAATATCAGCGCCATTTATGTATAAACTCCCTACTAGCTATCTTATAAGGATTTTATGCTACACTGAACAAACACACACAGAAGCATTCTTACACACACACTGACACATTTAGTCACATACACAAATGCATACATGTATATAAATCATAAATATATATATATATATATATATATATATATATTCTCATATTAGTATACACGTGTGTATGTATATATGGCTATATATATAAACACACACACACACACATATATATATATTTATATATTTACATATGTATGTATATATGATTATATATATATATATATGTATATTAATAATGCCATAAGAGCTCTTAAATGCACATTACAAGGTTTTTACCCAAATATACTAAATATATATAAATACATATATACATACGTATGTGTATATATATATATATATATATATATAATATATTATATATATATATATATATATATACATATATATACATGTATATATATATATATATATATATATATATATGTGAGTGTGTGTATATATCTATATGTATATATCTATATGTATATATATATATATTATATATATATATATATATATATATGTGAGTGTGTGTATATATCTATATGTATATATATATAAATGTATGAAAAGAACTGGTAATAAGTGCTAAAAATGAGAGGAGAATGTAAAAATGATGGAAAAGGATTTGCATGGGAGCATGATGGAAAGAATTGGGGGAGGGAGCAGGAGAGAGGAGGGAGAGAGAAGGAAGAGGAGAAAGAATTGGATACAAAAAGGGGAAAAAAAAATGGAATGAAAAACAAACCAAACAACAACAATAATGATAGGAAAACTGGGTCATGTGACCTTCCCCGCAATATGAGTCCAGAGAGGTAAGGATCAAATATTAATATCGGAAATAGATATAAGCGAAGGGCTGTAGCTAAATTCCTGGGTGAATTTTATTATGAAAGCAGCATGAACATTGTTGTATGGAATCAGGAAATATTGAATGGGGGAGTTTTAGATGAGGTAAGACGAGAATATTTTGGAAAATATTAGATCAAAGGGAAAAACGTTCTCAAGACTAACTGCTGACCACCACCACCACCACCACCACCACTGTTGCCATCCCACCACCCTCACCCCTACCAACTGCCTGTTATACCATTCAGCCATCAGCCACTGACCACCAAAACATAGACTCCTATACTTCTATTAATCGCTATCATATTGGCCTGGATGCTTAGAAAAGGTTTCTGACTGGTCGGTGAGGTGGGTGGGTGCATTGTGATTGGGTCGAGGGGGGGGGGCGCGTTTCGGCAAGTTTCTGGGGGAAGGGTTTTGGTTGGTTGGCTGGGTTCCTTTTATGTTTTTGTATTTTTATTTTCTTCCTTATTGTCATCATCATCATCATCATCGTCATCGTCCTCATCATCATCATCATTATTATTATTATTGTTATTATGATGTTCGTTTTGGATAGTTCTGCTTATGAATGGCACACACACACTACAGTGTGGTGTATTGTATAATACCTGCCTATGGGCAGGATAGGTGGGAGAAGGTGGGAGGGAGGAAGAGGCACAGGAGTAAAAAAGGAAGAGGAAAAAACTACTCATAACAAATTCTCCTCCTCCTCCTCATCATCATCATCGTCGTCGTCATCATCATCACCACTACCATTACAATTTCCTCATTCTTCTCCACTCATCCTTTTCCTCGTACCTTTTCCTCTTTTTCTCTCATCATCATCATCACAACATCAATAACAACAACAATTACTACTACTACTACTACTACTACTACTACTACTACTACTGCCACTACAACTGCTACTGCTGCTGCTGCTAATACAAAGGTGATTCACCTGGTAGAAAATGGCTAGCCATTATGAGTTCACAATGGAGAAGGCTTTTTGGTATACACACACACACACACATACACACAGTTACCACCTGATTGAGTCAAGAGAGATAGATGCATCTGAATAAAGATGAGATAGTAATCTCTGGAGTGGATTTGGTGGATTTGGATGGACCAAGGGCTAAAACAGTGACTACAAACAACATGAACAATAAACAAAAGGAGCTTCACAAATCAATGAAGAAACTTGCTCAAGCAGGGTTTCTTTGCTCCAAATACTTAGAAAAACTGAAGGACCGCTGCAATAAGTGTGTGAATCTGAGAGGGGAATATGTTGGATTTTCCTGTATTTTCTTTTACCCAAAGCCAGGAATTTTTCAGCATCCCTTTGTAATCAAGGTACTGTCAAGGGCACTGGAAATATTTCAAGTCTTGTTGTAAAGCATTTCTTAGGTTAAGGACACTAGAGAGACTTGTTTGCATTGGGGTTTCTAAATGCTTTTCTTTTTCCTCTTGTTATCCAGAGTGCACGTTAAGAGCAAGTAAAAATTTGGGTTTTGCTTAGTTTATAAAGTATTTTTTACAAAAATTTATTGAAAAGGGGTATTTACATTATTTAACATTTCAGCAGAAATTATTTAAAATCATCACTATCATCATCATCGTTGTCACCACCACCACCACCATCATAACTACACAACACACATAGACACAAACACACAAAAACACACACACACACACATACACTCATAAACACACATCAACATCATCATTATCGTTTTACATCCACTTTTTTTGTCAGTATGAGTTAGATGGGTCATCATGATCCAAGTCAGTTCCTATATGGCATCACTGTCCTCCCAGACAATTTATTTTGCTATGATGTCCTTCCTGACACCAGCCATTCCCATTTTACTGGCTGCATTCTATTTTTGTCCCACTACCAGACAAAAGTGATGAAGATGGACAATGTTATGGACCAGGAAGCAGCTGCCAGGTTCAACCGGCAGAAACTAAGGAAAAAAAAGTTGGTAGTCCACTGGTTCCAACAAGGAGTGTCCCAGTTGATCCAGCAGTCAGTGTTAGAGAGACTTGGAAGAGTATGGCAAGGGTAGACAGAAAACTAGATGTGTTCCATCGAGGGTGCTTCAGAAAGATCTTGAGGGCCAATTGGTGGAGAAAACAGGGTTTTTGACCAGAAAACCAAAAACATTTTTCATAGAGTCAACCAGAAACATAACTTCTAGTATCAGCATCTCAGCACTCTCTTTCTCTCTCTCTCCCTTATGCACACACATGCATAATCACACAGACACACATGCACACACACACAGAGTCATACACACAGACATACACATATACATAGATACACTCAGACACATACAGTGACATGCCCAGATGTACATGCACACTCACGCACACACACACACACACTCATTGTCACACACACAAACACATAAACACAGGCTCACACAAACATACATGCACAGCAACACACAAACACACATTCATAGTCACAAACTCACACACAGACATACATGCACCCCACCCACTCCACAAATAAACAATGTTTAAACTATTAAAATATTTGTGTCAAAAACTTCCCTTCTTTTATCTCTCTCATAAAACTTCATTCGTCTTTTGAGTGGTTCTTGTTTTTCCCATCTTTTATAATTGCTGAGTCTCACACAAAAGTCTCATGCTGCGATGTTGTTCCATTCTTGGGGGCGATGTCTGACACTAAATTATTATCATGTAGAAAGTGTTATTGCTATCATTCACCAACCCCGCCAACCCCTGCCAGCCATTCCCTACATTTCCATCTTGGTAGATATAGATGCATAGCAGACTTTTTCGTTGTTTTGAAGGTACTTGGTTAGCATTTTCATGTGCGACGTGGTGGGGGAACTGGCATTTCAAAGAACAGACCTCTGCACATCATAAATGGCAAAAAAGGGGCTGAAGGTAAGATTTACACCCCAGCCTTGTAAAACCCTCACCTTCAACAAATACTCAGAACAGACCCAAGGGTTTGCGGGAGGCAGAAGGGAGTTGTCGTCTGAGTGGTGCAAAGATGTTATCTGCTAGGAATGGTAGGGAATAACCATGCAGCAATGCACTGCCATCATTCTCCTTCTACTACTACTACTACTACTACTACTACTACTGCTGCTGCTGCTACTGCTGCTACTACTTTCATGGAGCCTGCAAGACATAATATATCACCATGGGGTTTGATCCCGTCACCTTGATCCTTGGCTGACTTTAATAATGGTATATTTGGTTCACAGTTTCATCAAACCTCTCAGACTTGAACCCTCAGTTTAACCCTCACTGTCTGGGGTCCTTGGGGACCTTTAACAGAATTCTGGGTTCAGTCCCACTGTGTGGCACCTTGGGCAAGTATCTTCTCCTATAGCCTCAACCAAAGCCTTCAGAGTGAATTCAATATACAGAAATGGAAAGAAACCAATCATGAGTGTGTTCATCCCCTACAACCACTTGACAACCAGTGTTGGTACATTTATGTCCCTGAGACTTAATGGTTTGGCAAAGTGGGGTGGGCAATGGAATAAGTTCAAGGCTGAAACAAAAGTACTGGAGTTTGATTCATTTGGCTGAAATTCTTCAAGGTGGTGCTGCAGCATGGCCACAGTCAAATGACTGAAACAAGAGATAAAAGATATACACATGAGACTATAGTTGAAGACACTTGTCCAAGGTGCCGTATGGTGGGACTGAACCTGAAACCATGTGACTGCAAAACAAGCGTCTTGTGTTTTGGTATTGGTGTGACGTATATTCCATAGGCATTTGAAATAAATCGAAA
>NC_043010.1:20521114-20543614 GCF_006345805.1 Octopus sinensis
AAATCAGAAAACTATTTTCATTAAACTCTCTCCTTTTCCTCCCCATGCCTGCATCTCACAGAAAATTCATCTTCATCTTTATTCTTGCTCCAAAGCATATCAAAATATCAAAGTGGAAAATAAATGATGATAATTCTTCAGAAATGAAGATGGCAGAAGATACGACTATAAAGGGGAAGGAAGCAAATTTAAGAAACACACATGCACACACACACTCACAAGCACACACACATACACACATCCACACACAGAGATAAACAAACATATCCAGACACACACACACATACACAAACATATCCACACACACATCCACACACACATACACACAAACATATTCACACACCCCCACACACACAAACATATCCATACACACACCCATACACATATTCACACACACATCCACACATATACACACACCCATCTTCACACACACACACACATGCACACAGAGAGAAAACGACAGTAAACATATCTCAATCTCAGCTGTCAGAGAAAAGTATTATTGGGCATATACATGTATGTATATATGTATGCGTATTGTTATGTATGTACGTATGTATGTGCATGTATGTATGTATGTATGTATGTACCTACATATGTTTGTATGTGTATGTATGTATGTATGTACCTACATATGTTTGTATGTGTATGTATGTATGTATGTAACTCTCGATCTATCTAGATGTACATACATACACAGACACACACACACATATACATATATATATTTTGTGGCACTCCGTCGGTTATGACGAGGGTTCCAGTTGATCCAATCAATGGTACAGACTGCTCGTGAAATTAACGGACAAGTGATTGAGCACTCCACAGACACGTGTCCTCTTAATATAGTTCCCAGGGAGATTCAGCGTGACACAGAGTGTGACAAGGCTGGTCTTTTGAAATACAGGTACAGTAGGGCTCGCCACCACCCCCTGCCGGAGCTTCATTGAGCTTTAGGTGTTTGCACTCAATAAACACTCACAATGCCCGGTCTGGGAATCAAAACTGTGATCCTATGACTGTGAGTCCACTGCCTTAACCAGTGGGCCATTGCACCTCTACACACACACACATATATATACACACACACACACACACACACACACACACACACACACATATATATATATATATATATATATACACACACACACATACATACATATATATACACACACATACACATGTACACATATACACGGTTTTAGACCCACTGCATGGGACCTTGGGAAAAGGTCTTCTACTATAGCCTCGGGTTGACTAAAACCTTTGTGAATAGATTTGGCAGACAGAAACTGAAAGAAGCCCGTCGTATATATATATATATATATATATATATATAATATATATATATATATGTATATGTATGTATGTATGTATGTATGTATGTGTATATATACATATGTATTTTGTGTGCCTGTATTTGTCTCCCTACCCTCGCTTGACAACCAATGCTGGTGTGTGTTTTTATGTCCCCCGTAACTTAGTGGTTTAGCAAAAGAGACCGATAGAATAAGTACTAGGCTTCCAAAGAACAAGTCCTGGGGTTGATTTGTTCGACTAAAGGCGGTGCTCCAGCATGGCTGCAGTCAACTGACTGAAACAAATGCAAGAATATATATATATATTTTTTTTTTCACTTGTTTCAGTCATTTGACTATGGCCATGCTGGAGTACCACCTTTAACCATTCAAATCAACCCCAGGACTATTTCTTTGTAAACCTTGTATTTATTCTATTGGTTTCTTTTGCCAAACTGCTAAGTTACAGGGATATAAAGGCAGCAACATCGGTTGTCAAGCGATTGTGGGGAGACAAATACAGACACTAATAACAAACACACACATACATATATACTTATATATATACGACAGGCTTCTTTAAGTTTCCTTCTATGAAATCCACTCACAAGGCTTTGGTTGGCTCGAGGCTATAGTAAAAGACACTTGCCCAAGGTGCCACGCAGTGGGACTGAATCCAGAACCATGTGGTTGGGAAGCAAGCTTCTTAGACTTTTGCTATTCCTGAGTGTTATACTAATACATCTGTTTGTATTGTACACCACCTGTCTTCGTCTTTTGTTTTTTCGTAAACTCTCCCTATATTATATATATATATAAATGTATATAATACATACATACGTACATACATACGTACATACAAATATACATATATATATATATACATATATATATATATATATATATAAAAACTTTGCCGCATACTGAACTCATTAGAAATAGCAGCTAAAAAAACTTTTTTAAAAACTATTTCCAATACTTAAAGAAAACCTCTCTCATATAGTGTTTGCTCAATCCAACTCACGCAAATATGGGGGTAGAGACATTAAAAAATCAAGTGCAAAGGTTATTTGAGAACGTACGTTTCAAGATTAGTCAAAATTCGACATTTCTATCATCAGCTCAGAACTCCCTGGTTTGGATTTGAAAACACTGAAAGTAGGAGCATACCCTTTCGGCTTCCTCTCGCTTCTGAAGATCTGCTCGCAACTAACAGTGCCAACAAACTCAAAAATGCAAGCGAAGAATTTCTGCTCTCCCCTTTCCACCAGCGTGGGCCAAAATCAGCAAATACTATGCTTTTTTCGGTAAAATCCGCGGCATTATATAGAGAGAGATGAATTATAATTTCAACAATTGAGGGTAAAATTAATTAATTAATCAATTTCACCAAGTATTCAGTATGCAAAGGGACCATTTAAGGCGTATTCAAATTATTACATTATATAAAAGGGCTTAGTAAAATAAATTACTTTGCCGCATACTGAACTCATTAGAAATAGCAGCTAAAAAAACTTTTTTTAAAACTATTTCCAATACTTAAAGAAAACCTCTCTCATATAGTGTTTGCTCAATCCAACTCACGCAAATATGGGGGTAGAGACATTAAAAAATCAAGTGCAAAGGTTATTTGAGAACGTACGTTTCAAGATTAGTCAAAATTCGACATTTCTATCATCAGCTCAGAACTCCCTGGTTTGGATTTGAAAACACTGAAAGTAGGAGCATACCCTTTCGGCTTCCTCTCGCTTCTGAAGATCTGCTCGCAACTAACAGTGCCAACAAACTCAAAAATGCAAGCGAAGAATTTCTGCTCTCCCCTTTCCACAGCGTGGGCCAAAATCAGCAAACACTATGCTTTTTTTGGTAAAATCCGCGGCATTATATAGAGAGAGATGAATTATAATTTCAACAATTGAGGGTAAAATTAATTAATTAATCAATTTCACCAGTATTCAGTATGCAAAGGGACCATTTAAGGCGAATTCAATTATTACATTATAAAAGGGCTTAGTAAAATAAATTACTTTGGAGTTCTGAGCTGATGATAGAAATGTCGAATTTTGACTAATCTTGAAACGTACGTTCTCAAATAACCTTTGCACTTGATTTTTTAATGTCTCTACCCCCATATTTGCGTGAGTTGATTGAGCAAACACTATATGAGAGAGGTTTTTTAAGTATTGGAAATAGTTTAAAAAAAAGTTTTTTTAGCTGCTATTTCTAATGAGTTCAGTATGCGGCAAAGTAATTTATTTTACTAAGCCCTTTTATATAATGTAATAATTTGAATTCGCCTTAAATGGTCCCTTTGCATACTGAATACTTGGTGAAATTGATTAATTAATTAATTTTACCCTCAATTGTTGAAATTATAATTCATCTCTCTCTATATAATGCCGCGGATTTTACCGAAAAAAGCATAGTGTTTGCTGATTTTGGCCCACGCTGGTGGAAAGGGGAGAGCAGAAATTCTTCGCTTGCATTTTTGAGTTTGTTGGCACTGTTAGTTGCGAGCAGATCTTCAGAAGCGAGAGGAAGCCGAAAGGGTATGCTCCTACTTTCAGTGTTTTCAAATCCAAACCAGGGAGTTCTGAGCTGATGATAGAAATGTCGAATTTTGACTAATCTTGAAACGTACGTTCTCAATAACCTTTGCACTTGATTTTTTAATGTCTACTACCCCCATATTTGCGTGAGTTGGATTGAGCAAACACTATATGAGAGAGGTTTTCTTTAAGTATTGGAAATAGTTTTTAAAAAAGTTTTTTTAGCTGCTATTTCTAATGAGTTCAGTATGCGGCAAAGTAATTTATTTTACTAAGCCCTTTTATATAATGTAATAATTTGAATTCGCCTTAAATGGTCCCTTTGCATACTGAATACTTGGTGAAATTGATTAATTAATTAATTTTACCCTCAATTGTTGAAATTATATATATATATATATATATGATTGAAACCAGTAAAAGTGTTAAGGAGTATATATATGTATGTATTATATATATATATATATATATATATATATATATATATAGTATCGAGTAAAGGTAATAAATCTTATTAACGGATCATAAATCCCAATGAAAATACTGGTTAGTTACCAATCCATAGAAAGTTCAACTCTAAGGTAACCATAGAAACCGTCATGGTTCATTTATATATTTAAAGAATAAGGAGAAAAATGGAGAGGTAATTAATAAAATTATTTATTAATTATAAAATATGACAACATCTCTGACAGCTGTTTCGATAGTTAACGGGTGTATAGCCATTATCTCAACATGTATTTTTAATCAGTATATCCTTACTACCTGTGAAGAGATTCATCTTATAATGATTTTAATTTTATAAATTAATTTCTAAATTTCTAAAATTTCTAAATTGAAACAGCTGTCAGAGATGTTATATTTTATAATTAATAAATAATTTTATTAATTACCACTCCATTTTCTCCTTATTCTTTATATATATATATATATATATATATATATATATATAAAACAAAGTAAACTTGCAAAGTACTGCACGTGTGAAAATATATAGGAAAGAGGGTTTGAAAATGCAAAGGTCTCTTAAAGATGTTTATTGACTTGACAGGTTTCACTTTTTTTAAAAACAGATTTTCAAAAAGTGAAACCAGTGAAGTCAATAAACATCTTTAAAAGACCTCTGCATCTTCAAACTCTGGTATTTATGGCTATCATACCAAGAGTTGGTCTTCCCTATTTTCTTTTTTGTCCTTTCTATAGTGTTCCATGACTTGTTCCTATAGAGTGGGCAAATCCCATTCCTATCATTACATAATATATTATCAAATTTCTTCATGGCTCCTTTGTATACTCTGATCCTTTCTTTATGGCTGTAACCTGAGAACTGCATGTGGTGAATGAAATATTGTATGTGTCTCTTTAACACTGTGGGCTCACACATGCGTGACACATTTCTCATTATTCTGACGAGGTCTTCCATCAAAATATTGAATTTGGCATTGTCCGCAATGGCTGAGTTCCGGTGGATCAAGTATTTTGAGGCCATAGGTTTGGCATAGTATGAATGAAGGATTTGGGTTTTATTATTCACAATTTCTAGCCAGAGTTCAGTGTCTAGAACTGGTAGTCTATGTTTGAGGTGTTTAGTGGGGTAGTCTATTGTGACCTTAATACTCTGGTGGATGGAGTTAGCTATTTGCTGGATGCTCTCCATAGTATTAGTTTCTATTACTATATCAACATTACTCTCTTACACCCCAGCCATAGACTACCAGTACTAGACACTGAACTCTGGCTAGAAATTGTGAATAATAAAACCCAAATCCTTCATTCATACTATGCCAAACCTATGGCCTCAAAATACTTGATCCACCGGAACTCAGCCATTGCGGACAATGCCAAATTCAATATTTTGATGGAAGACCTCGTCAGAATAATGAGAAATGTGTCACGCATGTGCGAGCCCACAGAGTTAAAGAGACACATACAATATTTCATTCACCGCATGCAGTTCTCAGGTTACAGCCATAAAGAAAGGATCAGAGTATACAAAGGAGCCATGAAGAAATTTGATAATATATTATGTAATGATAGGAATGGGATTTGCCCACTCTATAGGAACAAGTCATGGAACACTATAGAAAGGACAAAAAAGAGAATAAAAAAAGAGAAGGCCAACTCTTAGTATGATAGCCATAAATACCAGAGTGTCATGTTCGTTGACACCACCCCTGGAGGTGATCTGGCGTACCGCTTTAGAAGGACCCTAGACAAACTTAAGCTAAGAATTAAGGTTGTTGAAAAGCCAGGCAACCCTATCAAATCTATAATTGGTAGAACCTATACTTTTAGTAGAACCCCCTGTACGGATAAGTACTGTACTGTATGTAGATTTAGCCCACAAACAAACTGTAAAGCCAGAAATGTAGTCTATAGTATAAGATGTATAGAGGGACGATGCAGTAACAAGACGACATACGTAGGGGAAACGGCAAGAAGCATAGGAGAGCGGGTAAACGAACATTGGAGACAACTCAAGGAAGGTAAAAGCTCATCGATTCTGTACCAACACGCCGAACAGGAACACGGGGGATCAATCAATAACATAGAAATTAAAATATTGTCCACACATAGAACAGATGCAACAATTAGACAAATTACAGAAGCTACACACATAATAGAAAATAAACCTAGCCTTAATAGAAAACTAGAATGAAGCACTCACACACACCACAACATATGACGATAGAGGATCCTGAAAACATAATAAATACACAGATAAATAAACTAATAGAAATAAATAACTATATATATATATTTTTTTTTCGATTCGATTTATTATTATTATTACTAGTATTGTTGTTATACATACATACATACATACATACAAGCATATGTAATGATAATAATAAGTGGATGTAAACACATGAACAAAATAAGAATAAACAAAAACAACAAAAACAAAAAACAAAATACAAATTACATGAACATATATAAACAGAAGATACAAATATTACAGGCATCCCCCCACATACACACTAAATAAACATAGACGCACATAGAGATATAAGCATGTGCAAATGAAGACATACAATAGAAATACAAAATGGCTGACGGTTAGTAAGGAGAGACACAAATAAGAAAGAAGAAAGCAAAGGACCACTGATGCGGTCACAGGAGTGTGACGAAAGAACTCTGGCCAAAATAAGATTAAGATTAATGTAAAAAATAAATAACACTGAAGCAAAATAACACCAAATATATAGTGCATGTGTTTTTATTGGCTAAACTGGCAATATGACCATTCTGAAATATAACAATATCTGTTTCAACACACGACTTCACATAAAAAATCTTGCACAACAAATATTTAAACGTATATATATATATATTATGGCTGCCCCCTCGTTATCGAGTATGGCCATTGCACGAAGCTTAACTGTTACTGGTGCTGTGATTGAATGTGACTTTTTAGCCCAGCTAAAGATCTACAATGTCTTGTACAGAATTTGCAACTAATACCTTTACCGGTAATAGCCGGTATATATATATATATATATAAATACACATACAATCATATATATATATATATATATATATACACATACATACATATATATATATAATATATATATATATATTATATATATATATATATATATATATACATACATACATACATATATATCATCGTCATCATCATCATCATCGTTTATGATGATGATGATGATATATATATATATGTATATATATATATATATATTATACATACATACATATATATATATATATATATATCTTTATATATAAAAGTGAAGTTGTGTGTCTGTCTCCTACGATTTAGATTCCTAACTACTCCCACATTTTGCGGTGCAGTTTAACCAAAACCGGGTATCTTATAGTGGTGATTCATATCGAGCCCTTCTGGTTATTAGCGCGATGAGTCTATGATTTAAAAAAGAATTTACCATCATTTTTTCCATTTTAATGCATTTTTTTCGCTATTATATAAGGGAAGTAACTCTCTAAAAACGTCTACGATGAGTCAACGATTTAAAAAAAAATTTACCATCATTTTTTTCCATTTTTAATGCATTTTTTGCTATTTTTTGGCTATAACTCTCTAAAAATGCTTATATAGTTATTTCCCTTACAAACCCGAGCAACGCCGGGCGATACTGCTAGTATATATATGTATACATATATACACACACATACATACATACATATATATATATATATATATATATATATATATATATATATATATATATATATATATATATATATATATATATATATATATATATATATATATATAATACATACATATTCGTTTTTGGATTCGGTTTGCAAGATTCTTTATGTGAATTCGTGTGTTGAAGCATATTCTTTTATGTCTGGGGAGAGTCATTTTCTTTTTGTGCCTTATAATTTAACACACTCACAGGTAAAATTTCCAATTATTCCTAGTTTTATTTTCCTAAGACTATACAAAAGGTTGCAAGATGCAACGAAAGTTTTAGGAAAATAAAAATAAGTAATTAGTGGAAATTTTACCTGTGAGTGTGTTTAATTATAAGGCGCACAAAGAAAATGACTCTCTCCAGACACAACAGAATATATACATACATACATATACATATATATATATATCACCATCATCATCATATAACTTCCTTTTTTCCCCACAAACACACTTTCTCTCTGTATCCAATGTCTATTGTCTGGAATATTTTTACTATAAATCTATGCTATGGAGTCAGTCAGGGCCATTGGGACTAAAATGTTATCAGCTATTAGCTGTCCTGTTCAAATAAATTGACACATTTATAATTCTCATGTTTTTAACTCATTTTGAATCCCTTTTCAAACTACGGTTAACTGTCAATACAGGAGAACTGTGATCCTGGCATGATTTCCTGTACTGTAATAGGAATTTTAAAGAGGCCAGAAGTGGAATGAGGAAAATCCCACAGAAGAAATATATACATATATGTATGTATGTGTGTAAATATATATACATATATACATGCATACACACTCACATGATGATGTTGATGATGAAAATGATGATGATGATAATGATGATGTGATGATGATGATAGGAGTTGAGGAAATGGAATGATAAATACTTGTAAATAACTCATCTCACTTTCATATATATATATATATATATATTATATATATACACGCACACACACTCACATGGTGATGATGTTGATGATGATAATGATGATGATATGAGTTGAGGAAATAGAATGACAAATACTTGTGAATAAATTGTCTCACTTTCATGGAAGAGTCTCTTCATGTTTAACTCTTTTATGGAACTGGGACACCTTACCTTCAACCCCCTACTTGGTCCATTCACTTCCATGACTTCTGTCTCCTCATCACTCCATTTCATCTTCCCCACCACTTCATCATTCCACACCTTGGACAGACTTCACCATCATCCACTTCATTCTGACCCCTTTTTCTTTCCCTAGGCCCAACACATAAGAGGCCAGACTGGACCACTCTCGGTTTCACCCTGGCCCTGCTACACTTACCAATCAACACACTCTCCTCTGGGTCACTTCAATTGCCACCTGACACCAACTCTTGCTTTTAGCTCCCTACCTCCTCATATACATCTTCAGTCCCCTCCAGGAGCCTTTCTTCGTCTCGTATAGACTCTCACAGCTTCCACCCACTGGTTACCCCAGCCCCTTTCTCTCACTCTCCCCACCCTACTTCTCTTTCCTTTATTGCTCTCCCTGCCCCCACACACTGTTTTCCCACCCTCTGCCTCATTTTCTCTCACTGTCCTTTCTTCACAGCTTCTCCTGCACCTCAACATGTCTTGTCATCTTCCCCATCCCCACCTCTATCCCTACAACCCTCCACACTTCTCTCTTCTTTCAAGGGATTCTCTCAAGATTCTTCATCACTGGCATCCTCCTCCCCTTACCCCTACACCTTCCACCCATACCATCCCTCTCCGTTCACACTCTAGCACCCTCACCCATCCACTCACCCTTTCTCATCTGCTTTTCCTCTCCTCCTGTATTGACCTTCTACTTTGAGAGTTCACCATGACATCTCATCACCACCATCTTCATCTTTCTTTCTTTCCAACTACATGCGCGCGTGCACACACACACACACACACAGAACAAAGCACCTGTTCCTGTCCCTCTATCATACTTTCACACCTCAGGACGTCGCACAAAGCCACCTTGCTCTCTAGAAGACCCTCACTCTGTTAAATTACTTGGTGACCTTATTAGTTCTGGTAGAATGGCAAAAAACCCTTAATAGCTTTAGGAAGGGCATCCAGCTCTTGAAACTATGCCAAAGCAGGTAATATCAGAGCTTGATACAGTTCTCTTGGTTGTTGGACCCTGTTGAACTGTTCAACCCATGCCAGCATGGAACATGGATATTAAATGATAAAAATTATAATGCTGATTTCATATGTGTGTGTGTGTGTGTGTGGTGGCTCGTAGTTTAGTGATTAGGTGTGTTGCATTCATGATCTCAAGATTGTAGTTTTGATTCCTGGATTGGGCAATGCATTGTGTCCTTGAGCAAAACACTTCGTTTCATGTTATTCCTGTCCACTCAGCAAAAAGGATTAGCCATGCAATGGGCCAGCACCCTGTCCAGTCGAGAGGAATATATATGCCACAGAATCCAGGAGACAAATCTTATGAGCCTATGGCTCCAGAAAGACCTTTGGTCTTTTTACTTTATAAACGTAAAAGAACACAAATGGGGTCAAAAATTTATGACAGCTGTTTTGGTAGAATTTTATTAATGACATTGAGACATACACCATCTTCAGATAAAATGTCAAACAGGTACAAACAGGTGAGATAATACCCTGATGATGACCAATACAATCAACATTTTTGGATAAGTTAAATTAGATTTGGTAACTTACATATCTACAGTATCCTACTAACATTTGATACCTTCCTGATTGGTTTACCTCCCTGTGAACCCTACCTTATTGTACGTAGCTATTTCTGGCATTCTATGTGTTCATGTGCCTAAATTCTAATGAGTCCTATAATTAATCAATATGTATATATATGTATATGCAAACACACACACACACACACACACACATATATATTCATATACACTCACTTGCACACACACACACATATATATAGAAGGTGGAGATGAAAAGTTCTTGGCTTTGAGTAAAAGAAAATACTAGAGGATCAATTAATTATGATTTTATTCAATATATTCCCCCTCTCAAATTCACACACTTATTGCAGTGGTCCTTCGGTTTTCCTAAGCCCTGCAAAAGAACCCAGATGGTAGAACCTACAACCAGGCATTTTGCAGTACCCTTAAAACCAAGAACTTTTCAATATCTCTCATATATATATATATATATATATATATAATGATTGATCATTAAATCCAGATTTTTTTTATTCTCTTTCTGTTTATTTCCTCATGTTCCTTTCTGCTGAAGAGCGTAGGCTCGAAATGTAAAAGACTTTCTCACTTTCCAGAGCATCAATCTAATACACCTGCTTGTTGTTTATACACCTGGTTTTTTTTTGTAAATTTCAACTACACATATATATATATATATATGTATATATATATATATACATACACACACACATACACATATAAATATATACTTTAAGCACACGTACATATAGAAATATAGACATTTATCTGCAAGTTTGTACGCACGTGATTGATAATATGTAATGGTATGCACAAAAAGTAATAATTATTTTTTTTGTTTTATTTATCTATTTATTTACTATTTATTTATTTGGTAAAATATTAAAACCAACGAACCGCCCCTCGAAACAAACAAGCAAATAAACACCAGTCCAGTGAATTATGTCAGGGGGAAACTGTGCACATCTAAATGATAACATTTAAAGAAACGAACTCGTTTCCACGCACAATCAATACAAAGTAATTATGTTGATGGGACTATACAAGCAAAATATATAGGTTAGTTTATCCACTGGTCAGTAAACATCATCAGTTATTTAGATCACTGTCTAACCGGTACTACGTACACACACATACACATATCTTAACTGAACTCACATTCCCCTTATCAAATATTGAAAAGTTCTGTGTTTTAATGGCAGGCCTGTTTGTCCATCAAGTCATTCAATTTTGACTGAGGTTTAATATATGAAATGGTGAAGCTGTTGTCAGACGAATGATGATAGATCTGCTTACTTAAAATACTACCGGACTGGAGAGCCATGTGTGTGCATACATGTGTGTGTGTGTGTAACTATATTGGAGTAAAATGTAGAAGTCATGGTTTTTGTGAAGGTAGTGATATTAGTATTGTTACTGGAGGTGGTGGTGGTGGTGGTGGAGTCGTTGTTAACATATAATATATATATTACAATATTACACGTATATATATGTACATATGTGTGTGTGTGTGTGTGTATATATATATAATATATATATATATATATATATATATATCATCATTATCATCATTTAATATCTGTTGTCCATGCTGGCATGGGTTGGACAGTTTGACCAGGGCTGGTAAGCCGAGGGGCTGCATCAAATTCATATATATATATATATATATATATATATATATATATACCAATTAAGGACTGAACACGAAAAGTGGACAGTCAACATGCTAGATATAGACGTCAAATCGCCATTCACCACAAAAGATTATGTTCTCAGATCAAACTCAGCACAAAACCATAGCAATAAACAAGTGAAAAATATACGAAATAAAATAATTACCCATGTACTAATTAGTTTCGGCTGTTATTTTCTGCAAGGAAAACTGCAGCCATCATCAGCATGGTCCGTTATAAATGCAATTTGCTGGACTAGATGCAAACACGATACCGAAATATCGCGTGCATGGAGTTCAGCCTATTACATTTGAATATATCTTGAATATATCTACTGGTCTTAATTGATAAATATCAATTTCTACCCTTAATTAATTTTATATAAATAAATATGTTCTCTAACCGATAAATTGACTGCTGCTAATTATTAGCTGCAGGCTAGTTTTCTCGGGCCTCAACGCGCCAAAGTAAAGGCATTTGAAAGATATATTCAAATGTAATAGGCTGAACTCCATGCACGCGATATTTCGGTATCGTGTTTGCATCTAGTCCAGCAAATTGCATTTATAACGGACCATGCTGATGATGGCTGCAGTTTTCCTTGCGGAAAATAACAGCCGAAACTAATTAGTACATGGGTAATATTTTATTTCGTATATTTTCACTTGTTTATTGCTATGGTTTTGTGCTGAGTTTGATCTGAGAACATAATCTTTTGTGGTGAATGGCGATTTGACGTCTATATCTAGCATGTTGACTGTCCACTTTCGTGTTCAGTCCTTAAATGGTATATATAAATATTTTAATCTTCGGATTCTTTTTTAATATGCTAGACCACTGGTCTTAATTGATAAATATCAATTTCTACCCTTAATTAATTTTATATAAATAAATATGTTCTCTAACCGATAAATTGACTGCTGCTAATTATTAGCTGCAGGCTAGTTTTCTCGGGCCTCAACGCGCCAAAGTAAAGCCAAAGAAAGCATTTGAAAGATATATTCAAAGTAATAGGCTGAACTCCATGCACGCGATATTTCGGTATCGTGTTTGCATCTAGTCCAGCAAATTGCATTTATAACGGACCATGCTGATGATGGCTGCAGTTTTCCTTGCGGAAAATAACAGCCGAAACTAATTTGTACATGGGTGGTAATATTTATTTCGTATTTTTTCACTTGTTATTGCTGGTGGTTTTGTGCTGAGTTTGATCTGAGAACATAATCTTTTGTGGTGAATGGCGATTTGACGTCTATATCTAGCATGTTGACTGTCCACTTTTCGTGTTCAGTCCTTATTGGTATATATAAATTTTAATCTTCGGATTCTTTTTTAATATGCTAGACCACTGGTCTTAATTGATAAATATCAATTTCTACCCTTAATTAATTTTATATTATATATATATACATATATATACATATATACATATATATGTGTGTGTCTATATACTCTTTTACTCTTTTACTTGTTTCAGTCATTTGACTGTGGCCATGCTGGAGCACCGCCTTTAGTCGAGCAAATCGACCCCGGGACTTATTCTTTGTAAGCCCAGTACTTATTCTATTGGTCTCTTTTGCCGAACCGCTAAGTGAAGGGGACGTAAACACACCAGCATCGGTTGTCAAGCAATGCTAGAGGGACAAACACAGACACACAAACATATACACACACATATATATATATATATATATATATATACATATATACGACAGGTTTCTTTCAGTATCCGTCTACCAAATCCACTCACAAGGCTTTGGTTGGTCTGAGGCTATAGCAGAAGACACTTGCCCAAGATGCCAAGCAGTGGGACTGAACCCGGAACCATGTGGTGGGTTAGCAAGCTACCTACACACAGCCACTCCTGCGCCTATATATATACATACATACACATATATATATATGTATATATATATATATATACACACACACTCATATATATATATATATATATATATATACACACACACGCATATATATATATATATATATACACACACACACACACACACACACACACACACACACACATACACATATATATATATGCACATATATCTATGTATACATGTATGTATATATGTACACATCATTTTACATATTCATCTTATACACACAGGTATAGAAGACACATACACACACATATATAATGTATTTATAATATTTACAAGTATACATATGTGTGTATACATATGTGCATGTATGTGTGTGACTATGCATATATATATACATACACACATGCACACACATCAATATATAAGATTGTCTCTCTTCTCTTTCTCTCATTCACACACACACACACACGCACCTATATAGTACGCATACAACCATTGGTAGCGGTGGTACCAATAGTTGCTACTGCTGCTGCTGCTGCTACGAACGATGGAAGAGAATGTGTGGAGGCAAATAGGAAGGAAAAAATATAAATAAAAATAACAAAAAGAAAACAAAACAAAAAATTAGATAATGGAAAAGAAAAATATAAAACAACAACAAAAAAAGCCCAAACAAACGCCCCTCCCCCACACCAAATCTGTTTGGTAATATGTAAGTAGCGAGAAGTAAATGCTTGAACTGGTGCCAAGTATTTTTATTGTCTTGACAGAGAACATTGGGTTTGAAACCTGGATTGCTTCATTTATTTTTCATTTGTTTTCTTTCTTACTTTTGTTTTTCTGTGTAATTTATGTATGTTTTTTCTAAATTATCTATTTTTTATTACACAAAAAGCAGTCACATGACCTGTGGTTGTTAGGGTGACTACTTTACATGTTTGCTGTTGTTGTTGTTGTCGTTGTTGTTTCGCCACAGGTCTGGCCTGAGTGAGCAGATTTATGATCAAAGCTATTAGAGTCGTGACCATTCCATCTATTTTGGAGTATTTAGGACTCTTTCTTATGTAATGTGGCCTTCTTATTGAAACAACCGGGTGTTCATTATCATCATCATCATCATCAAACTCCGTTTTCCATCCTGGCAAAGGTTGGACGGTTCGACTGGGGTCTGGGAAGCCAGGGGGCTGCACCAGGCCCCAGTCTGATCTGGCAGTGTTTCTACAGCTTGATGCCCTTCCTAATGCTAACCACTCTGCGAATGTAGTGGGTGCTTTTTACGTGCCACTGGCACAGAGACCAGAGGAGCTGGCATCGGCCATGTTCAGACGGTGCTTTTTACATGCTACTGGCACGGCGCTCAGCAAGTTCAGCTGCCATGCAAAGGAACCCCTCATTTGCTTGGTTGACAGAGTAGCAGAAGAATTATAAAAACTTGAGTCAATGCTTCTCAAAGTGGGTAATACCAGCCCCAGGGTGGGAGAAAGTAGAAAATTTTATATCCTAGGGGTCGTGGGTTGGTTGGAGATGATAACTGCATCTGCACAGCTTTTTTAAAATTTTCATCTCTAATTTGAATATTCCCTGTAATCCTTTATCCATCCCAAATCTTCAACTTGCTTTATGTTCAAACTGGACAGATCCAGCCTCTCACACCTACCCTACATTGTCGTTCTAAAAATAAACAATCACGTCATTGAAAACTCGAAGCTACAAGATAATGCATGATCAATTCAAAACAATGTGAATAAATAAGCATTACACTTGAAAGACCTAGGGCATGGTTTGAGGGAGATTTGACTGCTATTTCTAACAGGGCTAGCCACTATGTAAAGATCTCCTTTGTTGCTTCATACCTATATTTCCAATTAGTGTTTAAACCTGCCATATCAAGCCCAAACATTCTGCCAGTTTTGCATTCAAACTGGACATTTTCTGGCTCAAATATGTTCCTTGTTTTATTATTATTATTATTATTATTATTATTATTATCATTATTATTATTATTGCCTTTGTACAGCTTCTAAAGTTGGAGACGTACTAGTGTCAGCTATTCGCTACCAATGAACTAAGGTAACACCTTTTATTTCTTGAGCACCTTCCAGCTGTTTTTTGTAAGTGCTCCACCCTTATTGCAACCCCTATTTATTCCATGTACCTCTCAACACTTCCCATGACTCTGACAATTATTGGTACAACTGCTACCTTTCTCATCGACCACAGCTGCTTACCTTCCCAAGCTAACCTGTCATATCTCTTGACTTTTCTTTCTTTCTTATCGCATACCTTGTTGTCAGCTGGGCAAGCTATATCTATGATCCTGTATAGTTTGCTTTCTTTCTCAATTAAGACTATGTCCGGCTTCCTACTCTCCAGCTCATGGTTGCACTGAATCATAAAATCCCACAGGATCTTTGCATTATCATTTTCGATGATGCCTTCAGGTTTGTGGTTGTACCAATATTTTGCTCTGTCAAGTCCATACAGTTTTATGTTCAAACTGGCCAGATTTGGCCTCTCACACCTAACCTACAATGTCATTCTGAAAATAAATAATCACATCATGGTTAATTACAAACAATCTGAATAAATAAGGATTATATTTGACAGAGCAATCTGAATGCTTAGAAGTTAAACCAGCCCTAACCAGCCCAAATATTCAACCTGTTTTATATTCAAACTGGCCAGATCGGGCCCCTCACACCTTCCCTGCAGTGTCATTCTAAAAATAAATAATCATAACTTGGAAATCTCAAAGCTATGAGATAACACAGGACTAATGTGAATAAATAAATATTACATTTAACTGAGTAAGGTGAATACCAAAGGGTGAAATATGAAAACGGCAGTTAAATGTAATACTCTTTTCTACTCTAGGTGCAAGGCCTGAAATTTTTAGGGAGCAGGGGATGATGTGTGGAATCGATTAGATTCCAGTACACAACTGGTGCTTAATTTATCGACCCTGAAAGGATGAAAGGCAAAGTCGACCTCAGTGGAATTTGAACTCAGAATGTAAAGACAGATGAAATACCTATTTCTTTACGACCCACAAGGGGCTAAACACGGAAGGGACAAACAAGGACAGACAAACGGATTAAGTCGATTATATCGACCCCAGTACATAACTGGTACTTATTTAATCGACCCCGAAAGGATGAAAGGCAAAGTTGACCTCAGCAGAATTTAAACTCAGAATGTAGCAGCAGACGAAATACTGCTAAGCATTTTGCTTGGTGTGCTAATGTTTCTTTTGAACTCTAAGCACACAGCCCAAAATTTTGAAGGCAGGAGCCAGTCAATTAGATCGACGCCAGTACGCAACTGGTACTTAATTTATTGATCCCAAAAGGATGAAAAGCAAAGTCAACCTCAGCGGAATTTGAACTCAGAATGTAAAGACAGACAAAATAAAGCTAAGTATTTCGCTCGGAGTGCTAACATTTCTGCCAGCTTGCTGCCTTAGTTGAAAATAATATAATGACAAACTGCTTGTTAGCCACAATAACAACCACATCAACAAAAACGATAGACTTACAAAAGTGAATAAGTAAATAAACTAAATATATATGCTTATTATATGTGATTCATAAACAACAGACAATAAAGTATGATTTAAAAGACAATATCAAAATTTACGGCTCTTTCTATTACATGCAATAAAGGCAGGGAATGTCCCTGACTTGGGTGTTTATATATATATGGTGTATTTAGACTTGCTGAATTATGCAGCAATATTTTGAAAGTGGGTCTTCAAGGAGGAATATAAATAAAAGAAAAGGAGTTATAGAATTGGAAGTTTGCGAAGCCCTTCTCATATTATTCCACTTGAGCTCATTTCCAGTTCTATCACACAAACAAAACCCCACCACATCCTGATTTAAAAGTTTTCTGTTTTAATTTAGAACCTTCAGTCACGATTTTATACTGTTGTCATTGTTTACCAGTAGATAAGGTACACCTATGTTGTTGTCATTGTTTACCTGTAGATAAGGTACACCTATGTTGGTGTCATTGTTTACCTGTAGATAAGGTACACCTATACTGTTGTCATTGTTTACCTGTAGATTGAGTACACCTATATTGTTGACCTTGACCTTCAAATTAAATGTGGTTGAGTAGACCTATGATAAAAGGCATTCAATCTCTGACCATCTTACCTTCTTTCAACCATTTCTGCACCCCAAACCACATTATCCAATAAGTCCCTTCTTTTTAAAGATGGTATGGCATGGTTTGTTAGTGACTTAGGCAGATACTTTTCTTTCTAGCAAGTGGACCAACCACATAGACATTTCTAAATCATCTTGTCATGAACTGAAAAATGTAAGAGTGCAAAGGTAGTGCTTCCCTTTTTTTTTTTATCACTTTCCTTTCACCTGTTTCAGTCAATAGACTGTAGCCATACTGCTGACCATCTACAGTAGCATAATATCGGCTGTGTTATAGGGGCAGATGCTTTGAATGCAAAATTCTTTGGCACATAAAATTTAAAATGAAAAAAATAATAAAGTCGTAATAATAGATGAAAAAACAGTTCACCCTCTTCACATTACTTGTTTCACCCCAGGCACAGCTCTGTCTACTTTGAGATTCTTGGTAGATTATTATGTTTATTTATTATTTTATGGTCATTGCTAGGGCTGCCGGACTGTCTCAAAAAGGGATTTTTACGTGCCACTTTGCAGGTGGCACGTAAAAATCCCTTTTTGAGCATGGTCGTTGCCAGTACTGCCTGACTGGCCCTCATGCCGGTGGCACGTAAAAAGCACCCACTACACTCTCGGAATGGTTGGCGTTAGGAAGGGCACCCAGCTGTAGAAACTTTGCCAGATCAGATTGGAGCCTGGTGCAGCCTTCTGGCTCTCCAGCCTTCAGTCAAACCGTCCAATCCATGCCAGCATGGAAAGCGGATGTTAAACAATGACGATGACGATAACTGACTTTTTGAGTGTGTGTGTGTGTGTGCGTGCGCATGTATGTGTGTGTGTGTGGGTGTGTGTATCTGTGTGTATGTGAGCTGATTATAGACAAAAGTCTATATATTGCCAACAATAAAGGGTGTTGTCTTCTTGCAGTTTTCTGCAAAAGGCATGTTTGGGCAGATCCCCGTTCAATAGATTGATGGATTCTGGACTTGCTTGGAACTGGTAGGGGTGGGAGGGGGAGGTTGATGTCAGAAAGAGCATCCAGTCAAAGAAAACTCTGTTGTAATGCAGTCTTGTCCTAACACAGGCAAATAGGGAAGAGTAGATATTGAAATGACGGTGATGATGACGACAACGACGATGACAATGACGATGATGACAGCAATGACATGAAAGTGTTCTCTCGTTTCTTATAAAACTTTTTATGTCTGCCATTGTTTTCCAATAAACTCTCCTAATTTTTATTTTCTGAATTTTTCAAATTGTAAAGGTAATTTATGGACACCCTATGCATATACAATGACTGGCTTCTCCAGTTTCTCTTGACCAAATTCAGCTCAGAGGACATTACTAAGGTCAAGGCCCCAAAGTCGGACAAAGTCAAGGCCACACAGTAGGATAGAACCTGCAAACACATGGCTACAAAGACAAACTTCTTAACACCACAGCCATACCTGCACTCATAGAGTTATAGCGAGGATATTTGGTAAGAATCAGCATTTACAGAACCTGGTTCTTAGAACAAACAACTAAATCAATAAATAGACTTAAAAATAGTGTCATGTTTAGGGGTCCTAGACTGGCAGAATGATTAGAATATCATGCAATATTTAACTGTAGCCTAACCCTATGATAACAAAAAGGGTTAAAATATATAATAGAGAAACAATTCTTAACCCTTTTGATACCAACCTGCCTGAAACCGCCTCTGGCTCTGTAGTACAAATGTCTTGTTTTCATACGTTTTGAATTAAAATCTTCCACCAAACTTTACTCACAATTTATGTTCCTAACACTAGCTGAATGATAACAAAGTTATTTTACTAAATTCTTTGTTATATTTAAAATTAATTGAAACAAACATAGAGCGTCTCAACAGATGGAGAAACAATTCTTAACCTTTTTGATACCAACCCGCCTGAAACTGGCTCTGGCTCTGTAGTACAAATGTCTTGTTTATGTAAGTTTAGAATTAAAATTTTCCACCAAACCTTAGTCACAATTTATGTTCCTAACACTAGCTAAATGATAACTAAGTTATTTTACTAAATTCTTTATTATATTTAAAATTAATTGAAAGAAACACAGAGCATCTCAACAGAAATATGGTAAGAAAAAGGGTTGGTGGTGATCTACCAGAATCATTAGCATACTGGGCAAAATGCTGTGTGATATTTCATTTGTCTTTACGTTCTGGGTTCAAATGCTGCCAGGGTCACCCTTGCCTTTCATTCTTTCGGGGTCAATAAAATAAGTACCAGTTGATCACTGGAGTTGATGTGATTGACTTAGCCCCTCTCTCAAAATTGCTGGCCTTGTGCTGAAATTTAAAACCAATATTTAGCTGTAGACCTTAATATTCTGTGTTCAAATCCCACTTAGGTCAGCTATATCTTTTATTGCGTCAGGGTTGATATAAAGTAAGCACAATTGGAATATTGGGTGGTAGGTGGTATTGGTGTTGTTGGTGGTGATGTGTGTGTGTGTGTGGGGGGGGGGCAAGATAACAGATTACCCAAAATCAATGTTTAGACGTTATCGATAGATTATTTGAAGCTGGCAAGTTGGTTGAATCCTTGCTGCCCCGGACAAAATGCTTAGCAGCCTTTCTTCCAACTTGACATTGTGAGTTCAAATTGCACTGAGGTCGATTTTGCTTTTCATCCTTTCAGGGTGGATAAAATAAGTACCAGTTGAACACTGGCATTGATCTAATCAACTTACCCCCTCCTCTAGAATTGCTGGCATTGTGCTGAAATTTGGAACCGGAGATATGCTGCGCTTGAGAAGACCTGGCGAGCCAAGCAGGACTATAACTGTGGCCTATGCCAGTGCAGAATAACCAGTCCATTTAAGAGTACCCTTCAATCCCTGGGCAATAGACTGTGTTTGCAAAGACCTGACTGGTCCCGTGCTGGTGGCACGTAAAAAGCACCATTCGAGTGTGATCGTTACCAGTGCCACCTAACTGACTCCACTTCCGGTGGCACATAAAAAGCACCATTCAAGTGTGGCCAATGCCAGCACTGCCTTGGCTGGCTTCTGTGCCGGTGGCACGTAAAAAGCACCCACTACACTTTCGGAGTGGTTGGCATTAGGAAGGGCATTCAGCTGTAGAAACTTTGCCAGATCAGATTGGAGTCTGGTGCAGCCTTCTAGCTTGCCAGCACTCAGTCAAACTGCCTAACCCATGCCAGCATGGAAAGCGGACGTTAAACAATGATGATGATGATGATGACTGGTAGATTATTTTGATCACTGAATGGTTAAGCAATTATCTCCATTTATCTGCACCAGAGCATGGTTAAGTGCATGGTAACAAGTAATGTTCCATCTATTGCCGATGCACCAGCCCTGACAATGCGTGGAACAAAAGCAGGACATTACCGAAGCATTTGGACTCTGGGTTATTAGAACTGTTTAAAGGACATATTCATTTTTGATGATTCCATAGGTATGACAACAAGCACAGGCTGGCATACACACACACACACAAACACACATACACACACATGCACACACACTCACACAAACACATACATGCATACACACACATAAACATACACACATGCACAAACACACACTCACACAAACATACACACATGCATACACACACAAACACATGCACACTAACACACACAAGCACACACTTAGACACAGACATGCACACACACACACATGTACATAAACACACTCACACACACAAACACACATGCACATGAACACACACACATACACAAATACACACACAAACACACACACACTCATGCACACAGATGCACACGAACACATGCACTCACACATACACACACACACACACACACACACGCACAGACAGAGCAGCAGAGCATACGATGTGGGTTTGTGAGGAAATGTGACAGTGTAATGCTACGACTGCCATCTATCCGGGGGGAAAATATCAATGACATCAATATGATTGATCTGCGAGAAACGAGATTCCCTAACGAAGTGAATCTGAAGTATTCACATCAGAGGAAAGAGGAAGACAGGCATTGAAGAATTAGTTTGTGAGTTTGTAATGAGACCATTAATAATTTAAAAGCTACCAAATTGCTTAATGGAATTTCTGATAGAATTACTAGTAATTGGTTCCACTTGGAAACTAACCG
>NC_043010.1:20551114-20568614 GCF_006345805.1 Octopus sinensis
GTGTGTGTGCACGTGTGTGTATGTTTAAATGATTAAAGAATGGAGAGTTGGTAAGAATATAAAATTAATTTATTAACATACTGCCAAATAAAGCCTACGAACGTTTCAATTCAGTCCAATATATAATTGCAAATTCAAAGATTGGAATAAATTCAAAAATTAGAATAAAATAGCATTTTGAATAATATTGGGAAGAATCTCATCAGGGTTAGAGTAAAATAGAAAGAGTTATATGTTGATGAATTGGATTTTATCAGTAGACATGTAATTATTAAAATCCAAGAGAAGTGAGAGACAAATTAAGTTAAATTTCCATATGGTTACAGCTGTTTCATAATCCAATTTCAGTTACATCAACAACTCTGATTCATAGGTGCATATGCAGTATATACACTTCACATCCACATTATATACATATATGGATACATATGTATACATAGATACAATTCTATAATATAAAACAATGCACCAAGTAGAACTATTCTTTGACCATTTTCCAGACATCTCAGAAATATATATGATCATAAGGTGCAGGAGTGGCTGTGTGGTAAGTAGCTTGCTAACCAACCACATGGTTCCAGGTTCAGTCCTACTGTGTGGCACCTTGGGCTGACCAAAGCCTTGTGAGTGGATTTGGTAGATGGAAACTGAAAGAAGCCCATCATATATATATATGTGTGTGTGTGTGTGTGTGTGTGTGTGTGTTTGTCCCCCCACCATCGCTTGACAACCAATGCTGGTGTGTTTACGTCCTCGTAACTTAGCGGTTTGGCAAAAGAGACTGATAGAATAAGTACTAGGCTTACAAAGAATAAGTCCTGGGGTCGATTTGATTGACTAAAGGTAGTGCTCCAGTATGGCCGCAGTCAAATGACTGAAACAAGCAAATGAATGAAAGAAGAAAAAAAAGATATATATATATATATATATATATACACACTCCTATTATAAAGAAGAACTGTTAATGGCTGTTGGTGTAAATATTTCTATCAATGTTCAGAAAGAGTGGTTTGAGGCCAGTTATTGTTCTCCGTTCCAGTTCATCAAAGTTACTGATTTTGATGGAACTCACTGTGCCATTTGAAAGGAGAAAAGCAGACTTCCAGGCTCAGGTTTTCATCAGAGAGGCTGGAGCCAGAGTCTTTTTAGGTAAAAACTTCTCATGACTTAATAGAGCAACCCACAGTTTCTGGGAATGGAGAGGTGTCCTCCCAGCTGAATTGGGTTGAGGAGGAGTCAAAATGACATCCATTTGGTTTGAAGGCAATATCTTGGCGTTTTAACACTAAGGTAAGTAACTCAGGGTGAGTCTTTGTGGCAGTGGTGATGTTTCATTGCTACCATGATAACCAACAGTATTATACATTGAGAAAAAGAATTTTGGAACAAATTGGCCAACAGTTGGAATTCACCTTGGGACTGGAACAATAGAACGATTGCATTACAGGATTAATTCTTATCTGCCCTTAACCTTCTGATCAAATACCATCAGGGCATATAGTCATTATAGATGTATGGTAGTTGTGCTATTTAGCTCTCTTTAGTTGGGCCACAGACCCAATTAGCCCTCCACAGGAGCTAGCTTAAAAGTCTGCTTAGAGTGTGGCTTTTAAGCTAGTTAAGCATAAGTTTGAAGGCTGGGTCAATGGAGAAGAGTTCCAACTAGATGAAATCTCCAAGCAGTTTAAATGCACAAGTCTCCAAAATCCAAGTGGTTAAAAGTGTTGGGAGAAGGGCACCAAGGCATCATTGATGCAACCTGGCACTCTAAGAGTGTAAGAAGTTAAGGGCTGAAACATTTGCTTGTTGTAAGCTTCTACTCTGAAGACCTTATGCTGTTCAGCTTTCTTGAGAGTTTCTTACCACCATGTGATGTGATATGTGGTTTACATACAGTTTACAGATCATAGACACACACACATACACACACATGCATGCACACCTCACTATGTAGCGTTTTACTTCTTTACTACACCATCAGTGACAGCCACATGTGAAGTGACATGATCCAGACACTATTTACATTTCATTCCACAAACTCTATTATGCTCCTGGATCACACTAAACATCTTTCTTCATTTCACACTTGAACAGCAATTTTACTTCAAAGAATTGCACAAGTTCCAGATGAGATTTCTGTGAATATATTTTTAAGTAAAACATAATATTCAAGATAATAGTTCTATATTTAAGAGATGAGCAATTATGATATATTATCTATATTTGATGGATATTTGTCCTCATCTTGTTTGTTGTTAACGTTTCAGCTGATATACCCTCCAGCTTTCATTAAGTGTCTTGGGGAAATTTTGAACCTGGGTTCTTATTCCTAAGGTATTTTTCGAAGTTATTATTATTATTATTATTATTATCATCATCATCATTATTCAAGTCACTGCCTGGAATCGAACTCGGAATCTTGGGGTTAGTAGCCCGTGCTCTTAACCACTACTCCACGGGCATATGGCATAGTGGTTAAGACATGAGATTTATTACAAGAAACATCTTTTGGAAACATGATCTGAACAGAAAAGTTGTACTAAGGTTCTTTACAAGGTACTAATGATGCCAGGTTATAATTAGTCTCTCACTGGTTTAGTATCAGACTGAGAGCTGGTTCTAAAGTTTCTTTTTCAGATCTCCTTATTTTAAGTGATTTAATGTTTTTTTTGTTTATATATATATATCCACCTGACATCAATTACAAACATCAAAGCAACGTCAACACTTCAACACATTAATCTCAGCATGAGACAAATGGATGAGATTTAAATGGCATGCTTAAGGCCCTCACTTTACTCTTTTACTCTCTCTTTTACTTGCTTCGGTCATTTGACTGTGGCCATGCTGCAGCACTGGCTTTATATTCAAACAGTGATTATTGTTGTTGTTGTTTAACTCCAAGTGAACCCTAATCAAATGAACAACCTATTGTTCTAGTCATCATCATCATCATCATCATCATTATCGTCATCATCATCATCGTCATTGTCGTCATCACTTTCATCATCATCTCATTATATTGTTGTCGTTATCGTTTTCATCCTTGTTGTCATCATCATTATCAACATCATCAACATTTATACTCCCTGTCTCCCTCCCTCCCTACCTGTCTACTTTTCAACCTACTAGATACATAAAGCCACACACACACACATATATACATATGTGTATATGATGGGCTTCTTTCAGTTTCCCATGACCTAATCCACTCACTGAGCTTTGGTTGATGCAAGGCCATCATAAAAGACCGAGGTACCGTATAAAGAGATTGAACATGAAACCACATGGTTGGAAAGCAAACTTCTTGACTACACAGCCATAAGATATAAAAACAGGGAAAACAAAACGGTCAGCTAATTAAACCATGTCCCAACCAGGACTGAATCAGTTTTCTTGACACCACAAAGCAATCCTAATCAGAGTTACTCTTACTGTTTGTTGTTCTTTTTGCTCTTGTTATTGTTATTTACCCTGGATCAATCTTAATCCAGCACAGGCATCTTTTATTCAATTCCAGCACCACCTTGACTGGCTTCCATGCCGGTGGCATGTAATAAGTACCAACCAATTGTGGCCGTTTCCAGCCTCGCCTGGCACTTGTGCTGGAGGCACGTAAAAAGCACCCACTACACTGGCGTTAGGAAGGGCATCCAGCTGTAGAAACACTGCCAGATCAGACAGGAGCCTGGTGCAGCCTCCTGGCTTCCCAGACCCCGGTCAAACCGTTCAACCCATGCTAGCATGGAAAATGGACATTAAACGATGATGATGATGATCTGAGATGACATTACCTAAAGTGTCCTTCTTTTTCTTATACAGTAGGACAGGATATAAAATAGACTTGGTAACTATTTCCAGCAGGTTTGGCATCTACATTGGTGCTCCCGAATTTGATACAAGCTGGAGTTGTTCTGTTCATTTTTTTTGCATTTGTCTTATAATGCTTAATGAAATAGTTTTCTAAGTTTAATGAAGGGCCCTGGCTAAATCGTTGAATATTTCCTCTTGATCACAATGAAGAAATATCGAAAATGGTTTGCCAGTCTGCCTCGTGGTCTCAACAGATGAAATGGAAAAGGCACTGACCCGGAGAATAGTGAAGGGGATGGACTAGAATCATCACTCTGACTGGTGGGGCCTGCACTTGTAGATAGCCATCTCTGCCCCAGTGACAATGAACAGGGATGTAGTCCAGGGACCAAGACTGTTAGGGGTCTCCACTGTCATAGGCTCAACCACAAACCTGTCTCAGAGCAGCCACTACTTTGACAGTGCCCCCTTTCTCACCTGATGAGCAGCTTAATTATGTTGTTCTCCTCTTTCTTTTATATAGAAATAACTACAGGGGTATTAAACTGTTGGATCAGGTGATGAAGGTCACAGAGAGGGTCATAACCCATCTCATTAGGGAGAGAATTTGCTTAGATGAGATGCAGTTCAGTTTTGTGCCGGGTAGAAGCACCACTGATGCTATATTCCTGGTCCGACAACTGCAGGAGAAGTACCTAGCTAAAGATAAACCCCTCTACATAGCTTTTGTGGACTTGGAGAAAGCCTTTGACAGGCTCCCCCGATCCCTTATCTGGTGGTCGATGCGGAAACTGGAGATTGACGAATGGCTAATAAGGGCTGTACAGGCCCTATACAGAGAGGCTGTCAGCAAGGTTAGGATTGGCAACGAATATAGTGAAGAATTCCAGGTAGAAGTAGGTGTACACCAAGGCTCAGCCTTCAGTCCCCTTTTATTCATCATAGTCCTCCAGGCAATAACAGAGGAATTCAAAACAGGTTGCCCCTGGGAGCTCCTCTATGCTGATGACCAGGCTCTCATAGCAGAATCACTACCGGAACTAGAAAAGAAATTTCGGGTGTGGAAACAAGGGTAAGAATCAAAGGGCCTTAGAGTAAATGTAGCAAAGACCAAAGTTATAGTAAACAGAAAGGTGAACTCAACACACACCCCATCGGGCAGGTGGCCCTGCTCGATCTGTAGGAAAGGTGTAGGTAGAAACTCCATAAGATGCACCCAGTGTAAGCTATGGACACATAAGAGGTGCAGCAACATCAAAGCGAAATTTCATGTGCGGCAGATGCACAGGGACAATAGACACCACAAATACTCAGAAAACAGATTCCATCACACTCCAGGGGGAGAAACTAGAAGTAGTCGATAGTTTCCGCTACCTGGGTGACCAAGTTAGTAGTGGAGGTGGATGCTCAGAGAGTGTCACCACTAGAATACGAATAGCCTGGGCAAAGTTTAGAAAGCTCCTACCCCTACTGGTGACAAAGGGTCTCTCATTCAGAGTGAAAGGTAGATTGTATGATACATGTGTGCGAACTGCCAAGCTTTACGGTAGTGAAACATGGGCCATGACTGCAGAGGACATGCATAGGCTTGAAAGAAATGAAGCTAGCATGATCCACTGGATGTGTAATGTCAGTGTGCACGCACGACAGAGTGTAAGCACCCTGAGAGAAATGCTGGACATAAGAAGCATCAGATGTGGTGTGCAAGAGCGACGCTTGCGATGGTATGGTCATGTACTTTGGATGGATGAGGAGAGATGTGTGAAGAAGTGCCGCTCCCAAACAGTTGAAGGAATCAGGGGGAGAGGTAGACCCAGGAAGACATGGGATGAGGTAGTCAAGCATGACCTCAGAGCGTTGGGCCTCACTGAGACAATGGCGAAGGAGATGTGCTGTGACTGCAAAGACCCGGGCTGCTTCCTGCACCAGTTCCGCATAGCCCCTGCCCATTCAAAGTACTTTGGATCCCAGAACATCCCGCTGTGCTTGAGGAGACCTGTTGAGTCAAGTACATGTACATGAACATCGAAACAAATATCAATGGAAATAGTAGTTGTGATACCTGTGCCAGTGGCACATAAAAAGCACCATCTGAACGTGGCTGATGCCAGTGCCGCCTCAACTGGCTTCTGTGCCGGTGGCACATAAAAAGCACCATCCGAACGTGGCCGATGCCAGCGCTGCCTTGGCTGGCTTCCGTGCCAGTGGCACGTTAAAAGCACCACCGATTGTGGCCAATGCCAGACTCCCCTGGCACGTAAAAAGCACCCACTACACTCGTGGAGTGGTTGGCGTTAGGAAGGGCATCCAGCTGTAGAAACACTGCCAGATCAGACTGGAGCCTGGTGCAGCCTCTGGCTTCCCAGACCCCGGTCGAACCGTCCAACCCGAGCTAGCGTGGAAAACGGACGTTAAACGATGATGATGATGATGATGATGATGATAGTAGGGCAGGGTATAAAATTGATTTGGTACCTATTTCCAGCGGGTTTAGCAACTACATTGGTGTTCCCTAATTTGGTTGTTGATCAGTTATGTTGCTCTCCTTGTCCTTCTTTTTCTTATATAGTAAGAAAAGATAGAAAATTGATTTGGTACCTATTTCCAGCAGGTTTAGCGATTACATTGGTGCTCCCTTATTTGGTTGTCAATCAGTTATGTTGCTCTCCTTAGTAAAACATTAATCCAAGCCTAAGCATCAATATTTGCTATCGCCAACACCAGACACTCTAGTTAGACAAAATTCCCCTATTTACAACTAGAATAGTCCATTTCCCCACTTTGAACTAGCATCAATCCTACATTGGCATAAGCTATACAACATTCAGTACCCACTTTTCCTGTTGTTTTTGTTTGTTTACATATACACACACATATATACATACATACATTCATATATATATGTATATATATACATACACACATATATATTGAATCTAAGTTACATAATGTTGTTCATTCATTCACATGGATGTTTTCAATTGATGCCATGGAGATTAATTGTTCTTTTTTACTCTCTGCTAGCCTGGACCATTTCAAGGGTACCAAGAAAGCAAAAAAAATGAAAACTCCAAAAAGAGGAACCTATTAATGGTAGGCATAATCGGAGAGGCATGCTATTGCTCTTTGTGTCAGTATTGATAATATGATTCATTACAGAACTCTCTTTCAATAAATTCTTTTATGAAGAGGAAGAAATAAATAAATAAAAACAAACATATAAAAATATAATAAATGAAAAAATATAGAAAATAAAAAAGAAATAGAACCAGGTTGCTATTGACAGACAATGGATTAGTGGGATGGTTAGAAGCTTTCCATGTTTGGTTAGGAACTTTTGCATGTTAAGTTCAAATCCTGCTTGGATCAACTCAACGAAAATCAAAGGGAATTGAAATAAAGAAATTAGAATGGACTTCCTGGTAATTAATTTGATTTAACGCTAAATCAATTTCTGGAAAATCTTTAGGAAATCTGGATGGAGGACTTGTAGAAATTGTATGAGCATAAAATGAAATGTTTTTGGTATTCAGTTATCAACATTTATATTTTGGACATTATTTACCTTTGATGGATATTTGTCCTCACCTTGTTTGTTGTTAACACAGCGTTATGGCTGATATACCCCCAGCCTTCATCAGGTGTCTTGGGGAAATTTTGAACCTGGGTTCTCATTCCTAAGGTATTTTTCAATGTTGTTATTATTATTATTATTATTATATTATTATTATTATTATTATATTATTATTATTATTATTATTATTTATTGCCTTTGCACAGCTTCTAATGCTGGAGATGTACTACAGTGTCAGCTGTTCACTACCAGTGAACTTAGGTAACACCTCTTAGTTTTCGAGCACCTTCTGGAGAATTTGAGCAGTTCCAAGCAGTGCTGTTTTCTGCAAGTGCTCCACCCTTATTGCAGCCCCTATTTGTTCCATGTACTTCTTGAGATTTTTGCTCACTGTTCCCAGGGCTCCGACAGTTATTGGTACAACTGCTACCTTTTTCATCGACCACAACTGCTTAACTTCCCAAGCTAACCTGTCATAACTCTCGACTTTTCTTTCTTCCCTAACACATATTTTGTTGTCAGTTGGGTATGCTATATCTATGATCCAGCCTTAATTGAGAAAGAAAACAAATTATTATTATTATTATTATGCAGGTCACTGCCAGGAATCGAACTTGGACCTGAATAATAATAATAATAATAATGATATTAACATTGAAAAATACCCTAGGATTGAGAATCCAGGTTCGAAATTTCCCCAAGACACCTGATGAAGGCTGGAGGGTATATCAGCCGAAACGTTGTGTTAACAACAAACAAGATGAGGACAGATATCCGTCAAATGTAAATGATGTACATAATTCCTCATCTCTAAAAAATAGAACTGCATTTATATTTTGAGTTTCAATCCTGCTGACAATAATTTTATCTATTAATTTTTTGGAGTCGATAATTAAAGGACTAATCAAAGACTGGGGTCAGTTTTAATGATTCTTGCTCCCCTCAAAATTTGAGGGTTGATTTAGAACAACCAAACAGTTTTGCCTTTCATCCTTCTGGGATTGATAAAATAAGTACCAGTTGAATACTGGGGTCAATGTAAACGTCTTAACCCTCCATGAGTGGCTGTGTGGTAGGTAGCTTGCTTACCAACCACATGGCTCTTGGTTCAGTACCACTGCGTGGCACCTTGGGCAAGTTGTCTTCTACTATAGCCTCGGGCTGACCAAAGCCTTGTGAATGGATTTCCTTGATGGAAACTGAAAGAAGCCTGTCGTATATATATATATATATATATATATATATATATATATATATTAGAATAATTAGTATAAAGCATTGTGTGGAATATATTATATTGGTGGGTAAGGCCGGAACAATGTGAAATAAATCCAAGGCAAATCACGAGAAAACAGGCATATGAATTAATGGGGAATTACCCTGCATTTAGTATTTCAGGGCTATGACCCCGAACAGCTTATGACCCTTGGATTTATTTTACATTGTTCCAGCCTTACCCACGAATTTTATAATATATATATGTATATGTTTGTGTATCTGCGTTTGTACCATTGCTATCGCTTGGCAACCGATGTTGGTGTGTTTACGTCCGTGTAACATAGCAGTTCAGCAAAAGAGACTGATAGACTAAGTACTAGGCTTACAAAAGAATAAGTCCCAAGGTTGATTTGTTTGACTAAAGGCGGTGCTCCAACATGGCCGCATGACTGAAACAAATAAAAAATTTGAAAACAATAAAACAAGCGTTCAAGGAAATGGCAACTTGGCAGAAAATTAGTTGGATATTAGACTAAATTTAGTCCCTCCTCTTTATGTACTGAGTTCAAATCCTGCCAGGAGTGAAAGTAATTTAGTTACTTTATAATTTAAAAAAAATGTTTTATCCATTTTGCATGTATTTTGTGAAAAGCAGTGTCATTTGTGAAGGTTTGTGATGGACCAATCAAAGCCAATCATTGCATTCACTGCATTCCTGATGGCAAGAGACTGTCAAGGTGGTGTCTATGGAAACTGGAGAGATCAAATACCACAGCGGATTTTATTTATTACTTTTGTCAATAATGTGTATAACTTTCACTGATACACACACACACATGTACATTCTGTGTGTGTGCATCTCTCTTTCTCTCTCTCTCTCTCTATCTATCTATCTATCTATCCATCCATCCATCCATCCATCTCTCTCTCTCTCTCTCTCCCTCTCTCTCTCTCTCTCTATCTATCTATCTATCTCTCTGTCTACAAATACCTGATAATGCTGCCATATGTCTTCCCTCACAAACCTTGTAACAACAAAGCTTTGAATATTATCTCCCAACATCCACTGATGCCGAAAAAGATGTGAGACTGAATCAGGTTTCACAGGTGCATAGCATTTACAACAAGTAGAAGACAACCAAAATCCTTGAAGAGAATGCTAACAAACGCCAAATTCCTGTCGACAACAATTAAAAAATTTGGTCAACCCAACTGTGGAATATGTTTTAACTTGCCTGAAGGAAAAGATCAGAATTAAATATGATAGACAGACAGATACATGTATGTATCATCATCATCATCATCATCATCACCATCACCATCATCATCATCATCATTAACACCAATGACATCATTTAATGCCTGTCCTCTATGCTGGCATCGTTTGGACAATTTGACAGAGTCCAAGAAGCTGGGAGACTACTTTGAGTTCTGATGTTTGTTTTTGCGTGGTTTGTATGACTGGAAAGCCTTCCTAATCATGCCAACCACTTTTCAGAACGTGTGTGTGTGAGTGTGTGAGATTGGCTTTAGCATAGTTTCTTTCTCCCTTACTTTCCTTTAGGCCTGGTCACTATGGAAATGGATACTTGATCCTTTGTTGCACAGTGGATTTGAACCTAGAACCACGTGACTGCAAGGCGAACTTCTGAATAATACTACATCACTGTTTCCACGAATGAAATGTTAAAAGAAGGAGCAGATATTTACAAAGGTCCGCTTCATTTATTACACCTGTGCTGGTGGTACGTAAAAAGCACCATCCAAACATGGCTGATGCCAGCGCCGCCTTGACTGGCTTCCATGCTGGTGGCACATAAAGGGCACCAACTGATCGTGGCCATTGCCAGCCTCGCTTGGCACCTGTGCTGGTGGCACGTAAAAAGCACCCACTACACTCACAGAATGGTTGGCGTTAAGAAGGGCATCCAGCTATAGAAACACTGCCAGATCAGACTGGAACCTGGTGCAGCCTCCTGGCTTCCCAGACCCCGGTCGAACCATCCAACCCATGCTAGCATGGAAAACGGACGTTAAACGATATTGATGATGATGAACCTCTCCAATAAAATCAGATTAATACATCAATTGGGAATAAAATATCTGATTATAAATAAAATGTAATTAAGGAAAAAAAGTTAATTAGCTCAAAGGGTCAACTTGTTGGTTTTACTGATAAACAATTAGGGACCACAGCAAGAGTTTACTCAGGAGTTTGTGTTAATTATAATTAACGGTATTTAACAATTACAATTTTACTAAATCTACTAATTACAAGGGATCATTTGCAATGAACAAATTACAATCAAGTAATTTAAATAACTAATTGAAATAATTAGCTCATGCAATTAATTAATTACACTTCACTGATTGCATTTGACTAATGATTATTAATTACAATGAACTACTTACAATAACTAATTACATGAATTAATTGTAATAAACTCATTACAATTATGTAATTATAATTATCTAATTAGAATGAAATAATCACTATGAATTAATTACAATGACCTAGTTACCTAATTACAATGAATGCAATTAAATAATCACAATGAGCTAATTACATTGATCTAATTACAGTTAGCTAATTATAATGAACACAATTAACTAATTACTATAAATTCATTACAATGACTTAACTAATTACATTTAGCATTTACAATTATTAATTTCAATTAACTAATCCTAGTTAGCAATTACAATTTTATTATGTAATTCATCTTTCATTTCTTTTTCTTGTTTCAGTCATTAGACTGTGGCCATACTGGGGCACCACATCGAAGAGTTTTTAGTTGAACAAATCAACCCCAGTACCATTTTTTTAAAGCCTGGTGTTTATTCTATCAATCACTTTATTGTTAAGTTACAGGGATGCAAAGGAACCAACACCCATTGTCAAGCAGTGGTGGAGGATTAACTGACACAAAGACACACACACGTATGACAGGCTTCTTTCAGTTTCCATCTACCAAATCCATTCACAAAACTTTGGTTGGCTCCAGGCTATAGTAGAAGACACTTGCCCAAGGTGCCATGCAGTGGGACTGAGCCTGGAACCATGTTGTTGGGAAGCAAGCTTTTTACCACGCACACACACCTGTACCTCTATCCACACAGCTGTGCCTGTGCATTAATAAGTATTAGTCCCAGATACATTGTGCCCAAGGGAAAGAAAAATATCTTAGATATGATGCAGTGGGTTTGTATCTCCTTCATAGGGAGACAAGGGATGGGCATGGTTGGACTGTTGTACATACATACGATCGATCAACTAATTCATACATGATAAGTGCAATCTGTGAGTGGAACAGTAAAAATATGCAAGACTTTTTTCAAGTTCCAAATGTGAATTTGTCTGTGGCAACTACATCACAAAGATGGAGCCTTGAATCTTTGTTGGAAACCGGCTCCCTCCTCAGTGGAAGAATTATAATAATTAAGAAATAGAAGAGACATACAATAATCATGATATCTAGAACTATAGAAATCTGCCAGACGAAATGTACTCTAATTCAAAAGGAGAAAGACAAGAACATACATATCATGGCGTTGAATACAGACATGTTGGCATAGAGGACTAGAATTTTTGCCATTGATATAAGCCCTGTAAAAGAAATGATTATCTTTTTTGAGTAAATGCAAAGGAACAATTATTCTTGAAAAGATTATAGCAGTAATCAAATAGTGAGATTAAGTTAATCCATACCATTGTGGAAAATTACTGGCATGTAAAAAGCACCATTCAAACGGGGCTAATGCCAATGCCACGTAACTGTGACTGGTTCCCATACTAGTGGCACATAAAAGCACCCGCTACACTCTTGGAGTGGTTGGCATTAAGAAGAGCATCCAGCTGTAGTAACCTTGAGAAATGAGATTGGTGCAGCTTTCTGGCTTGCCAGTTCTCAGTCAAACCATCCAGGCTATGCCAGCATGGAAAGTGGACATTGAATGATAATGACGATGACGATGATGACATCATGGCTATGAAAGAAATTAGTCAGTTATCACAAATTGTGGAACTATGGAGAGAAATTCCAGTAGAATTTTGAACTGAATCAAGAGCTTTACCAGTTCTATAGAAAGACCAGGGAAGATCCCTCGATTGGCTACATAAAGAGACTTAAAGAATGCTGGGATAAGAAATATCCAACATTCTCAAAACACACACACACACGTATATATATTATTTCACAGAATGGTGAATCTTGAAGCAGACACAGCTATAAATAAGTGTGTAAATATTGAATTAACCCAATATTTACACATTATTATTTATAGCTTTATTTACTTCCAGATTTACCATTCTAAGTAAGAATTATTTCATGTTCTCTTGTAGTTTCTAAATTCTTATGATGTCTAGAATATACATATATACATAGACACACACACAGATACATGTACGCACACACACACACACGCACTTATATACACAGACATATATAGACACACATACTCAAACACAAACACATGAAGTATTAGAAGGTGCTATAACACAACTAGTAAGAAAGAGAATAAGCATAAATGATAGAGAGGTCAGGTTTGTGCCTTCTTCAAAGAGAGACCAACGTAGAAGATCAGTCGTTGATTAAGAGAAAGCCATTTACAGCGAACCCTAGAGTCCCTGTTGCCCGGAGTTTTCAAAGGTAACTCAGTTTAGATGAATGGCTTGCGAAAATTAGACAAATTATATGCAATGAAAGCGTTATCAAAGGGAAAATTACCGTATTTTCCGGTGTATAAGCCGCTACTTTTTACCTGAGAAATTTAGTGTGTGGCTTATAGAAAGGTGCGCCTAATGTGTGTATTTTTTAGAAGTTCCAAATGGAAAATAATTTGTGTATGGAGATCGAATGATTCCACTGATTTTTTTCAGAGGAAAGGTCGGTCGGTGAAGAACATGAAAGGCCACTGCTACAGTACATTGGCACCCGGAAGAAAACAAAGCATACTTGTTTGGTTTTATCTTCATGTTTTGATTATGTTATTTTTAATCTAACTGGCGAAATATGTTTGTTGTTGATTACAGTAAGATAAAATCATAACAATAACAATACATCTCATAAAGCATTTTGAAACCGCATACACGTCAACAACAAAAACGCTAGCTGCGGACCCGTGGCTCTATAGGTCATTGTAAACACCGGTGTGTCTTGTGTGTGGATAAAACCAAAATCTCCCCCAAAATCCGGTCCTGAGGCTTATATACCGATGCGTTTTACAGACCGGAAAATACGGTAGCTATGAGTTCAGCGCGAAATTTATCGTGGTGGCATGCGTTCCACGGAGCTCGGTCCTTCGCTCCCTCTTGTTTATAACGGTCCTCCAGCCGATAGCAAAAGATTTTCTGAACAATTATATATGACAACACTTGTATTTTACTGACCTAATTCTCATTGTTGAATCTGTTGAAGAATTATAGAAAAGAGAATCCAAATGTAAAGGCAAAACCCCAGAATTGAGAAGCTTGAAAGTAAAAGTTTGCAAAGACAAAAAAGAAAAAAAAAAGGGTAGCAGAAAGGACTCTTCTACTGTCAGAGAGGGACCATGCTCAATAAGGAGTTGGTCAGAACTCTGTACTAGGAACCAAATGTGAACTATAGCTGCACAAAAGATGCAATGAGTTCTTAGACAAACTGATGGAGAAGCGCGTATCCGATAAATTCTTTCTAATGACTATAAGGTTTCCTTGAAGTAATTGTTAGTTTCTGTTACTTAATTGATTTAATTAACAGTGGGGGCAGGTGTTCCAAAGGCATAATAATTTATTTACAGCTGAAGTAAGAACGAAGTGGAAAAAGTTTAAAAAAAAAAAGAGAAAGGTTGACATTCCGAACAATTGGATTTTTTTTTTTTACTTTCAGAGTGGAGGGAAGATTGTGTGACCCCTATGTACTAAGTGCAATATTCATGGTTTCCAAACGTGGACACTTGATGAGGGAGATATAATGAAGGCTGACAAGAAACGAAGCGAATGTACTCTATCAGCTGTTGAATGTTAATGTACACGAAAAACAACATACACGAGCTGGGAGCCAAGTCGGGTACAAGAAGAACCAAATGCAGTTGGTAAGAGAGCAGACTGCATTGGTATAGATAATGTATATGGTGGATAACAGTTGGGTAAAATAATTCAGCCAAGTGGAGGGAACCTGCAGAAGAGAAAGATCAAGTTATAGGCGGGAATGGATTTTGAAAGCTGACCTTAAGAGGTCATAAGACCAATAATGATTTCTAGTCGATGACATCGTGTCTATTCAGACAGACAGAGGGATAAACGTACGAACACACATATATATTGGAATGTGAAGTCGATGACCAAATGTTGCAATTAAGAGGGACATTTATGTTGCCAATCCTAGCACACATTCTAACAGTACTTGCCAAGTTTGCATATCTCAAAAATTAGAAATATCATGGAGATGTATTTGTATAGCAAGTGACTTGATCTGAGATTGTGTGCTGAAACAAAAACAATTGCAGCATGGAAGGTGGTTTATAAGCCATTTAAAAATATACAAAAACTGTTAGATTTACTTCAATATTTAAATTTTATCTGTCGCCGTCTGAAGAATCTGTAATTCTTACCTGTATTTCAGAACTTGTTTCTTCATATGAATATAAGCTTCCCAAGCATTTAACATTTCAAAACCTTCTTGCTCCCTAACAAGTAACACAAACTGTTGAGAACAACTTGCTTTTTATCACTTTTCAGTTTTTGCAACACTCCACAAACGAAATCTATGTTTTCAGTAAACATTATCAGTCACACAGTACATGTATTTTATTTATATACCAATTTGTTGCGGGGTGGCGACCGAATTATCTTTAACACTCGACGTCGTGTAGTGAACTTTCCCTGGATTCTATCCCACAGCAAATTTGGCGGGAGAACCAAAGCACATACACAATCTATGTGTGACTGGTAATGTTTACGTTACAAAAGACGCTTTTAATTCGTAATATATTTTCCGTTTTGGATCTTTTCACTTTGACCGGCAGATGGATCTTTTCCTTTCGAACGGCACTTTGTAACATAATTTCTAGTTAACTAAACACTTTTAAATTTCGTATACTGGTAGAATGTGTTTATAAAACATCTTTTTCTCTTGGCTTTATTGAGAAAATTCTATAGTTTGTAAGATATTTGCTGTTTTTCTTCTTCAATTTCTGCAATTTCAACCAATCATTGACGTCTATTGAGGTAAAAAACATTCTGTGCTGTATGAATATGTCCCTCGTTTAAGAAACAGATTGGATTTATTTACATTTGTGAAGAAAAAAAGATACCCTTCCCCCTACCCCTAACTAACCCTAACCCTAACTAACCCTAACCCTAAAACAGATTGAAATGCAATAGATCGATACTAGGGTCATAATTATGGGTGACAATTTCATATGACACCGCTAGAAAAAACTGCCGTTCAAACCGAAAAGATCCTCTGGTTCTTATTTCATCGGTCTCTTTTTAATAAACTACTAGATTACGAGGACAGAAACATACCAACACTGGCTGTCAAGTAGTAGAAAGACAAATAGGATCTTCCCAGATATATATATATATAAGCATGCATATGCAGATGCGTACCTATACACCCATATCCATATATACACATGCGCAAAAAATATATACATCCACACATTTATACATATGTATATGCGATATACACACACATACATACATGCATATATATGTTTGTATGTATATATATATATATACAGATATATATATATATATATATATATTATATATATACATATATATATATATATATATATATATATATTATATATATATATATATATATATATATATATATATATTATATATATATATACCGGCGTAAACACATAAATGTGAAACAAGGTGGAAAAAAGAGTACTCAAATACCAGTGGTAGAGTAATATGCTTTATTTTAAGCAGCAGAAAAATTCAACAAAATCTGTTACTCTGAGTTTCTCGTTGCCGTTCATCAGACAGTTTTTGCTAGAATGGAACCGATATATATATATATATATATATATATATATATATATATATTATATATATTATATATATATATATATATATACATGCATATATATGTGCATGTTGTTGTGTGTGTAGTGAATGTATATATACGAAGTTTCAAATTATTTAGTTAACTAGAAAAATCTGAAAAATCTGGCCTTCAAAATGAAAAGATCCGAACCAGATTTAAAAATACAAGCACTGGGACCAATTTGGTCGACTAAACTCCTTTGGACGGAACCTCATCCAGAAGAACCAAATGCAGGTGGGGGGGGGGGGCAAGAGAGGGGAGTGCAAGAAAAGAAGGGAGATATATGTATATGGACGATGTATATGAGGAATAACAACTGAAGTGGCTAAATATAAAAAGATAGTGCAGGGGTGGCCGTGTGATAAGTAGCTTGCTTCCCAACCACATAGTTCCGGGTTCAGTCCCACTGCGTGGCACCTTGGGCAAGTGTCTTCTACTATAGCCTCGAGCCGATCAAAGCCTTGTGAGTAGATTTGGTAGATGGAAACTGAAAGAAGCCCGTCGTATATATGTACAAATATGTATGTGTGTGTATGTTTGTGAGTTTGTTTGTCCCCCAACATCGCTTGACAACCGATGTCGATGTGTTTACGTTTACGATGTTGGTGTGATTACAAACTTAGCGGTTCGGCAAAAGAGACCGATAGAATAAGTACTAAGCTTACAAATAAGTCCTGGGGTCGATTTGCTTGACTAAAGGCGGTGCTCCAGCATGGCCGCAGTCAAATGACTGAAACAAGTAAAAAGAGTAATGAGTAACGTATATACGCACGCATGTGTGTGTGTGTGTGTGTGTGTGTGTGTGTGTGTGTGTGTGTGTATGTGCAGGCTGAGTACCTGTGTTGTTAGG
>NC_043010.1:20578614-20581114 GCF_006345805.1 Octopus sinensis
TGCCTTCCAAGTCTTATGATGTTATCGGCCTCATGTATGCAAACTTGCTCAAGGGATGCACTTCGACTCTTGGTGGTTAAAAAATGTTGTCGAAGGGACATGATGCGACATTCAAAGGCATTTTGTTAAGCCTCTGCTGCCTTGTCTTCGTTTTAGGTAGAGGCGGTCTACGCCATTGTTTACGTGGAAATTATGTGCTTGTTGGTATTTTTCGGGTTTTCACATCAATGGCTTGGATTTCATCAAGCGTTCAATCAAGCAGCCCAAATGTTGGTATGAGTACTGGCACTGAAAACACATTGTGGGCCACTGTTTTATTGAAGCAGAGAGTTCTTAGGTCCAACTTTGCTTTATTCAGCTGTAATGTTTTCATCCACCCCTAGATACCTGTAACATTCCTCATCAGATACAGGAGAAACAGTCAAATCATTGATGAAGATGTTTCTACTCTGGTAAACAGTTTTCCCTACTTTCACCACCATATCACAACATTTATCCTGACCAAACTCCAACCCTACATTCTTTGAGAATGTTGTAACTAGGACAAGTCACTTTTTCATCTCGTACATATTCTTTGCATAAAGTTTTAAGTCATCCACAAAGAAATAGTATGTAATTTTGGTATTTCTGTTTCCTTCTGAACCAGTGAGATATCCTTCAGACTTCCTTAACATGAATGACAAGGGGTTTACAGAAAGTATAAGCAACATCACAGGGAGGCTGTCTCCTTGGAATATGCCTCTGCGATACTGTATTCTATCAGTGATAATACAACCACTCCTATTTAACTTCAAGATGGTGGCCCACGATGAAGTCAGGTCAGCTATGGCTTTGACTATTTTTACTGGAACTTTAGCAAGTTGAAGGGATTCTAGCATCCATGAGTAGGGAACAGAGTAAAAAGCCTTTCTTGTAGTCTAGTCACATTCAAACTCGATTCCTCCTCTGCTCTTGCACCTCTCACATCACAGTTTTGCTGATTAATAATTGCTCGGCATCTCCCCAGACTCCGTTCTTCTTAGCTGCTTGTTGTATGCATGTATGTCTCTTCCGTTTTTAATCACTGAAATTCTTCCTCTGAAGAAGACGAAGCTGGTTCCTAACAAAGATACAAAGCCCCATCTTTGGAATGTAGATAGCGAAAACAATGTCACATTTTAAACCTGAGAAAAAGTCTTGCATAGTTTTACTGTTCCGCTTACAGACTGTATTTGTAATGTGCGAATCAGTCTGTTGATTTCCTTTTCTGATATGTATGTATGCATACAAGTCAATGACTGGATGTATTAAAGCTGTGATTAATGCCAAACGCGGTCTAACTCCGTATTAAATAATAAAATTTCCATTTAGCAAGGTGTTTCCATTATTTTGTCCAAACCCTGTACACACACACACATACGCACATACACACGCACACACACATGCACATACTCAAACATACATACACATACACACATGCATACATATGCGTTTTAGACACGAATGCACATGCAGCATACACATGTATGTGCAAGTAAGTATATCATTGTAGATTCAAACCATTTTGGTCGTCAATGAAAGCCACAAGACTTGTTGGTCCAATGTTGGCTCCGTTGCCAACGCTGGGTGGAAGATGGAGGGTGGGTGGGGTATGGAATGGCGGTTGGAGTGGGGGGACGATGGGAAGCGGGTGGCGAAAATAGTGTTTGTTCATAAATAGCGCTGATAGAAACAAACTGAATTGTAAGGCAAAATACTATACGAGGAGGAAAAGGAGGAGGAAGTGGAGGAAGAAGAAGAAAAAGAAGAGGAGAACAAGAACAACAACAACAACAACAACGATATTATTGCTGATGTTGTTTTCTTTCAAGTTAGCCATTGAAAGCAGGTGATATGGGGCAAAAAAATAAATAATAAATAAATAAATAAAAAAATAAAAAATATATATATGAAATAATAATCGATATACAACATGAACCATTGCTAGGTGGGCTGTTTCGCTGTTTTCATTTTTGTTTTTTTCTATACCTTGTTCTTTGCCTTTAACGATTTATACTACTACTACTACTGCTACTACTGCTACTACTACTACTACTACTACTACTACTACTACTACTACTACTACTACTACTTACACGCTCTATAATGGATTGGTAAAAATCGGTAGACGACGGGTTTCATAGACGTGTCTTTGCATAGAGTTTGTTCTCTTTGCGTTCGTTCTGAGTTCGAGTTCGAATTGCATCAAAGCCGACTCAGCCGCTGTTCTTTTCCAGATGGAGATCGATGAAACCAAAATACCGATTAAATGTTGGAATCGTTTGGAATTACGTGTTACCTTCAAACCCAGAATTTTGTGGCTTTGTACCGAAGTTAGAAACGGTTGCTGTTGTTGTACTTGTTGTTTTAGCCCAAGGTAAGCCAGCCCTAATGGAATAGATCTGCGATGATAGCCGTTCCAGTCGTGACTGTTCCGTCTTTGTGTATATCTATGACAGCATTGTTTAATATGTTCGTTTTG
>NC_043010.1:20586114-20596114 GCF_006345805.1 Octopus sinensis
GAGTAAAAGTAAATACTGGGGATTCAGGTAATCACGATTTTATTCAACCTATTCCCCTCTCAGATTCATACATCTGTTCCAGAGATCCTTTGGTTTTCCTAAGTCATGTAAAAGAACTCGGAAGATTGGGCCGCCATCCAGGCCTTTCGCGGCTCCCTTAAAGCCGGGAATGTTTTTAGCACCTCTTCGTACATGGTTGTAAAGTGAGGGAGAACTACAATCCCATCAAACAACATTTCAGTTAATGGTCATGCGGTCTCTCCGATGAAGAATTCTGGAAGTACTTAGGGATGGATGAAAAAAATTCCAATAATGGTAAATGGAAGAAGGATCATGCAACGAGGAAATATAATACCAGGACAAATTTCATCAAAATTATTCTTTTTAGCTCATTTTTATGCGCGCTCACGCACACGCGCGCGCGCGCGCGCGCGCACACACACACACACACACCACACACACACACACAGACACACACACACACACACACACACACACACACACAACACACACACACACATACACTGTCTAAGAATCCGCGAGTCAGAAAAAACCAGGCACTTGCATATTGGTTAATAGAATGGCCGTATGTGTGTGTATGTCTCTGTCTGTCAGTCTCTCTGCATGTATATAGATAGTCATGGCTGGACTACCTTTCATATATCAGGGACGACTTGGTATTAAGCAGCGGCAGCAGCAGCAGCAGCAGCAACAACAACAACAACAACGATAGTGCGACAGCGTGTTCAGTACAATTCTACATCCATCCATACAAGAGGTGGCAACTAAGGAAGCCTCTACGTAGTTTTACAGTCTCCTTGAAATAGCAGCTAAATCTATTTGAAATAAACATTTTTCAAGCATTGCATTGAAGGACACGCGGAAAATTCACATACAAGACGTGGATATTCTCTTTCCTCGTCAGTTATCGTCCAAAAATCATAACAATTTCGAGCCTTTAACGATAAATAAAGACACATTCGATATACAAATAAAACAGAACGGTCACGGCTGGAATGTCTTTCATCAAGCTTAGAATCCGTTCGATCAGAGATGATCTCATATTAAACATCAATAAAAGCTACAAGATGCCAAGTACAATTACAATAGGCAGCAGTGAGGGAACTTTTATATGACGCACCAGGCTATTAGACATAGCGACCAAATCTCCTACGATTTTAGATGGATTTATTCGACTAAAATTCATTCAGGGTGGTGCTCAAGCATGGCCGCAGTCTAATGATTGAAATAAATAAAAGATAGAAGATAAAAAGAATCTTTAAGATTGAAATTGTCGGTAATTTTAGTCAATCAGAAGGTTCCATTATCGATCAGCCAGAAAAATGGGGGCGCTGTGACTCAAACGGAAAAGTTCCCGTTCTGTTTTGTAAGTGCCTGATCAGCGATAAACTGCCTTTAACCAACACCATCATCATCATCATCATCATAATCAACAACAACAACATGCTAAGTACAATTACATGTCCATCCACACATACAACAGCAGCAGCAGCAGGCAAGCGCTGTTGTGAAGCATGTTGTACAGTTGACATAATAATCTAAAAGCAAAGCTAAAGCATGCTAACATTCCTTCCTGTTCCTGCTTTTGTGATCTTGTCTACCGCCGTGAAATTGTGCGCTTGTTTGACTACTGCTCCCTTAATCCCCTCTTCCCCAACCTACTCTTGAATTATACAACTTTAATGGGGTCTAAACACACACATACACACACTCACACGCAAAAGGCGCAGTGTTGCATCATCATCACCACCATCACCATCATCATCATCATCATTACCATCACCACCACCACAGCCACCACCATCATCATCATCATCATTATCATCATCATCACCACCACCACCACCATCACCACCACCATCGTCATCATCGTCATCATCATCGTCGTCATCGTTGTCGGCATCACGCTCATCGTTTAAATAAAATGGTTTCTAACTTAGGCAGAAGGCTAGCGATTTTGAGGGTGAGTGGTTGTATGGGTGGTGGAGCAGTCGATATGATCGACCCTCGGAGGATGAAAGGCAAAACTGACCTTGGCGAGATGTGAACACAGACCGTGAAAAGCTGGGAGAAGCACCGCAAGATATTTCGCCTGGTGATTTTGTGATTCTGCTACTAACAACAATAACAATAATAATTCTAATTTTTGGCGCAAGGCCAGCAATGTTGAGTGGGGCAGGAAGCCATTACACCAATAACAACAACAGCAACCTTATCCACTTAAAGCACAAGGCCTAAACTTTTGAAGGAGGGGGAATAGTCTATTTAATCGACCCCAGTGTTTCACTGGTACTTTATTTATCGACCCCGAAAGGATGAAGAGCAAAGTCGACTTTAGTGGAATTTGAACTCAGAATAAGCATTTCGCCCGGCGTCTTAACGTTTCTGCCAGTTCACCGCCTTTACAACAACAATAATGATAATAATATTTGCTACTCTAGGTACAACGCCGGCAGTTTTGAGGGGAGGGGTTACTTGATTACATCCACCCCAGTGCAATTTGGTACGTATTTCATCAACCACGAAAACATGAAAGGCAATGTCGACCATGACGAAATTTGAACTTAGAGCGTAAAGACGGACAGAATGCCGTCAAGCATTTTATTCGACGCGCTAACAATTCTGTCAGCAATAATAATGAGAACTGCCGATCTGTTGTATAGCGATAGCTTGTTATTAAGTGATGTATTGATGCAGAGAGCAAGCAGAATCGTTACTTTGCCAGGCGAAGTGCTTAACAGTATTTTGTCCTTCTTTACGTTCAGGAGTTCAAATTCTGTCGAGGTAAACTTTGTCTTTTACCCTTTCGGGGGTCCGATAAAATAAGTACCAGTTGGGTACTGGAGTTGATGTATTCGACTTAACCCCTCCAATAAAATTTCTGGCCTTGTGCAAAAATCTGAAACCAATATATAGGCGTGGGGTTAGAAGTTTGCTCCTTAACCAAATGGTTTCGGGTTCAGTTCCACTGCGTGGCACCTTGCGCAAGTGGCTTCACTAGCTACGACCAATCAACATCTTGTGAGCGAATTTGGTAGACGGAAACTGAAGTAAGCCAGTCGTACACACACATACACATGCATACATAATGCGTATATAAATGAGTGTGTGTGTGTGTGTGTGTGGTGTGTGTGTGTGTGTGCGTGTATGTGTGTGCCTTCCCTACCACCGCTTGACAACCGGAGATGACTTATTTGCGAGCCAGTAACATTAGCAGTTCGACAAGAGAAACCGATGGAACAAGTATAAAACTGCGAGTACTGCGGGCGGTTTGTTCGACTACACCGTTCGAGGATGTGTCCCAGCATGGTCGCCGTCCAATGACTGAAACAAGTAAATGATGAAAAATAAGATATCAGTTAAAATTCATTGATTTTATACAAAATTTGGTGTCACCGAGAGGCCCTCACTGCATCTCAAACTGGTACCTTCGCTTGTTTCAATCATTGAATTGCGGCCATACTCACACACACACACACACACATGCACACACTGTCTATACATACATACATACATACATACATACATACATACATACATATATATATACACACACACACACACATACACACATATATATATATATATATATTCGACGGGCTTCTTCCAGTTTCCATGTACCGAATCCACTCTCAAATCTTGGTTCTCACTGGGCTATAAGTAGAAAACACTTGCTCAAGGTACCTCACAATGGAATTGAACCCAGAACCATGTGATTGGGAAGCAAACCTCATTGTTTATCAAGCTGTTTCGGTTTCGACTCTGTTATACACGCGTGAAGCGTGGACTCTCTGCAGGAAGCAAATAAGAATTTTGGAAGCCTTCCACTTTGGCTATCTGCAGCGTGTTCTTAGAATCTTTGAGAAGGAGAAAATTCCTCACTCTGAAATTCTCAGGTGTGTGCTCGATCCATCAATGTCAGAGCAATGAACAGGAAACGCATTCTCCGCTGAACCGGGCAGGCAATCCGTACGGAGGTTAACCAATTGCCAAGAATACTAACAGCAGGTTCTTGTCAATGTGGTGGGCGTATGAACTGTTGGAAAGCCCGAGCGAAGCGCATCCTCACTACCTGTAAGTTGACCTTGAAGAAGATGCGAATCGGAAGGTTTGGCCAGCGACTTGGCCAGCGATGCTGTACAACAGTTTGAAGCCGAAATCACCAGAAAACAGGGTAGTCCCCGCCACCCCTGGCTGGATTCGATCGCAGAACATCAGTGATGCAGCTCTTCGTGGCTGTGTGGTAAGATTCTTGCTCCGCAACCACATGGTTCCGGGTTCAATCTCACTACGTGGCACCTTGGATAAATGTCTTCTACTATAGCCTCGGGCCGACCAAAGCCTTGTGAGTGGATTTGGTAGACGGAAACTGAAAGAAGCCTGTCGGGTATATATATACATCAAATATTATTATTAAGTTTGAAAATGGATTCAATGGATATAAATTAATTAATTAAATATCATATATTTTAATTAATTTACTAATTAATTAATTATCATATATATATATATATGTGTGTGTGTGAGTATATGTGTGTATGTTTGTCCTCCACCACCGCTTGACAACCGGTGTTCGTGTGATTACGTCCCCATAACTTAGAGGTCAAGCAAAAGAGACCGATAGAATAAGTACCAGGCTTTAAAAAAATAAGTACTGGAATCGATTCATTCGACTAAAAGAAAAAAAAACAAACCTTCAAGGTGGTGCTCCAGCATGGTCGTAGCCTAATGGCTTTGACAAAAAAAATAAAGATAAAAGATATATTCGGTTTATAATCGGATCTTCCCCTCTCTACCTGACTGCCTGCCTGCCTGTCTGTCTGTCTGTCTGTCAACGGTGATGATATTGGTAGTAATGGCGGTTGCGCTGGTGGCAGTATTAGTGATGGCGGGGTGTCTAGCGCAAGTCGTAAGGACGGTGGTGATGTTGATAGTCTAAATTGTTGCGACGGTGATGGTGTCGGTGAGTGGTGTTTGTGATGGGAGCCCTTCCCAACCACATATCGCTAAAGACACCTCTGAACTGACCGTCTGCCCAAATTGTGCCACAAAGGTAACTACAGGCCAAGCCAAGGGGTCAACGTCGTCACTAGCCATGAACCCTTATGTTCTTTCTTTCCAAAGTCAACAGGATCAGCTTATGAGCAGAGGGGTCAAGTATAGCTTTTTCACTTGCACTTTAGAACTACCCTCTTTTTTAATGATCACACGTGTAATACCATTTTCCCTCCAGCTTCTAGTAAAAGAGATTTCTTTTAAAATATCCACTAGTTCTGTTTCCCAATCTGGATATTTAGATTGCATGAAAAAGGTCTCCATGGCCTTGGCAAAGCACACTTATATTACTACTCTCTTCTCCCGCGCCTATGTGATGAATGGTTGTAGGTTGATGTTTGTCTTGCAAGCGAAATATTTCAAAGCTGTAGTTCTTTCAGAAAAATGTTCCAGTTTGTGAGGTTTTTCTACTGAAGAACGTTTACAAGGATAGCGGTTCGCTGTTAATATTTCCGTTTGATAGGGCAACGAGTTAGCAGAATGGTTACGGCACCAGACAAAATACTTAGCGGCATTTCGTCCGTCTTTACGTTCCACATTCAAATTCCGCCGATGTCGACTTTGCTCTCATCTTTTCGGGGTCGATAAAATTGAATATTTGAGTCAATTTAATCGACTTAACTCCTCCCCCGAAATTGCTGGCCTTGTGCCAAAATTTGAAACCAGTATTTCCGCTTTGTTGTCGTTCCTACACGATTGCGTGCGGATCAGTTTCGTCGCTCTGTGCGCATGTCGCACAGTCCCGACTGAGAGTACCCCTTATGTGCGTTGAGTTTCTCTCGTTCTTCTGGTGCCCCTCAGTAGCACTGTCGGATGAAAGTTTTCTGAATGTTATCTTTGATAGTCTCCAACCCGAAAGCTGACAGGAACGGACGAGCCAGTTTGTTCTTGTCAATACCCAAAGATTCCTCGAGAACGTCGTCGTGCTTACCTTCTACCAGTCCCTTCTATATTGCCTTCATGGAACTTTCACATACCACTTTGCCCCACTGCTAGAAGGCGGCGAGTGTCTAATGACATTTCAAGGAATCATTTCTTTCATAAACACAAAGCCAAAAATTCTGGCCGAGGAGGTAGTCGATTACTTGCCTGTTACATCATTGAACGATGACGGCAATATCATAAGAAGGACGTGTGTCCCGTATCAGTTCACAGCGTCTGCCTTTCCAGTCTCTGTTGCTGAAGAGCAGATAACTACTCCGAAATACATTCCACGGTTTCTTTATGTGACGCTGTGAACTGAATCGGTGTCTTTAAACCTATCGGTCTACAGCGAAAACTTTTTCCTTGACAAATATCATATGAAGGACCTGTGTCTCGTGTCAGCTTACGGTGTCTGCCTTTCCAGTCTCTGTTGCTGAAGAGCAGATAACTACTCCGAAATACATTCCACGGTTTCTTTATGTGACGCTGTGAACTGAATCGGTGTCTTTAAACCTATCGGTCTACAGCGAAAACTTTTTCCTTGACAAATATCATATGAAGGACCTGTGTCTCGTGTCAGCTTACAGTGTCTGCCTTTCCAGTCTCTGTTGCTGAAGCGCTGATAATTATTCCGAAATGCATTCCACGGTTTCTTTATGTGACGCTGTGAACTGAATCGGTGTCTTTAAACCTATCGGTCTACAGCGAAAACTTTTTCCTTGACAAATATCATATGAAGGACCTGTGTCTCGTGTCAGCTTACAGTGTCTGCCTTTCCAGTCTCTGTTGCTGAAGCGCTGATAATTATTCCGAAATGCATTCCACGGTTTCTTTATGTGACGCTGTGAACTAACTCGGTGTCCTTAAACCTACCTGTCTACAGCGAAATCTTTTTTCTTTGACAAAATACTTTGAATGACTTTCTTATGGGTTCGAAATGTGCTTTCTTATGGAGTCGAAATCTTATGGTTTTCTTATAGATTCGAATATACCTCAAGCATATTTGAACTGATAGTAAGTTTGTATTTATTTACATCACTGCTTAGCGCTGTCATCCTGTATTTTAGAAGAAAGAAACGTTAAGTTGACCTCGACGAGATCTGAGCTCAGAAATTAAGAAAGAACAAATACCACACAGCATTTTGTCTTACGCTCTGACGATTTTGCAACTATTTCTTACATTTCCCACCGGAACTTCGAATAAACGGGTCCACTACAAAACAAGATGAATATAGCGTTGGAGACATACGCAGAAACCGAACGAAGGGGTGGGGGGAGAAATAATAAAATAAAAACATCGACAACATACAAATAAGGGACAATAGAGGAGAACATCCACCGAGGGTGCACCAAGGAATCCCGAAGACCCAGGATCATCTTGAACACCAATGGCAGGTGCCCTTTCTTAACTGTCATCTTCTGATGTACAGGAATATACTACAGTAGACTCACCAGTATTTTATATCCACAATGTACAATGAAATATAATAATAATAATAATAATATAATAATAATAATAATAATAATAATAATAATAATAATAATAATAATAATAATGGCTTCTGATCTTAACTGATTGGAAGTGTTATCATGTACATTGTTTTGTCTTGGTATAAAAGATGGGCTACAGCAAATATTCTGCTCAATACCACAGATTTGCTTGTCAGTTGTTTGACCTTAACCAGTTGAACATGTCCCTTAGTGGCTGACGATATGTGCATCTCTGATCACGAGCAGAAGTAGTGGGGGAGCATCATAGCCATGTGTTGAGAGGGATTCTTTGAGGTTTGAATAGTTCACCTCTGGAAACATGGGTGGTTCTTTCAACATCCTTAAACAACCCTTATTCAGGGACCTTTTGAGCGGGATGGGCTACTCAACCTGAAGAAAATTCTAACTGGGCCCCACCTGCAAGGTCATGTGCTGTTTATCTTGATATGAGATCACCATGTCGCGCACATATGGTTGTGATGCATGTGCCTGGTGTACCCTTATCAGACGGGTAGTCATGATGGGTATATTGGGCTTCGTATATTTTACCCCAATGTCACTTTGATGGCATGCACTGCTCTCTCACTCAATAATAATAATAATAATAATAATAATAATACTAATAATAATAATGATAATAATCCTTTCTACTGGAGGCATAAGGCTTCAAGTTTGGGGGAAGGAATTAAATCGATTTCATCGACCTCAGTGCGTAACTGGTACTTATTTAATCGATATGGTACATCGGTAGCGAATGCCCGGAATTGGTACAACGAGAATATAAAATGAAAATATGGCAAGGATGATCCATTGGGAGCTCTGTGGAAATCACAGCCTATAAAGAGCAAGGACGCGGTATGAGAAAACCCCAGAAGGAGTCATCGAGAATGAGAATAGTAAAATTCTGTAGGATGCAATGATTCAGTGCGATCACCCGACCAGACATCGGAATCTGGACATTATTGTGGTGAATGAAAACATTTATGATAATCAACATAACATGTTCCGGTGATAACAGGGTCGATGTGAAAGAAGAAGAAAGAAAATAAACAACTATTACGACTTGAAATGGGAAATACGAAGATTGTGGTCAATGAGGAGGGTAGACGTGATACCAATAGTAATTGGGGCACTTGGAAGTATCAGCACTCAGCTACCAACATGGCTGAAAAAGATTGGTGCAAGTGTGAAGGTAGAACATCTACAAAAATCAGCATTGCTTGGAACTGCAAGAATTCTTCTCGGGGTTCTTGAAGCATGACCAGTAAACAAGTGTCACCCTTAGTCTGCTGGCTTTTGACAGCTGACACTTTCCATCATACCCAGCAAAATAAGCTGAGCTTTTATACAACAACAACAACAATAATAATGATGATAATAATAATAATAATAATAATAATAATAATAATAATAATAATAATAATAATGATAATAATAATAATAATACTATAGGCACAAGGCCTGAAATTAGACAGGGGGGGGAACTAATCGATTACATCGACCCCAGAATTTCACTGGTACTAATTTACCGACCCCAAAAGAACGAAAGGCAAAGTCAGCCTCTGTGGTGTTTGAACTCAGGCTGTGAAAGCAGACGAAATGCCGCGAAGCATCTTGTCCGGCGTGCTAAAGATTCTGCCAGCTCGTCGCCTTGGTTGCAAATTTTAGCACAAGGCCAACAATGTTGGAGGATGGGGGCTAGTCGAGGTCAGGGTACTTGATTCCACGCAAAAAGTTCGAGTTTTAAATCGTGCGGGTGAAAGGATCAAAATTTACCCTTTTGTCAACCCACACAGCCCTGTCTACCACGCAACTCTTTTGCTAGAGGAACACCGCCTGCCCTACCTTGTTAAAAGTTGTTGGTGTGGCGATCCTCGTCATGGATTCAGCCAATAATCAAACTCGTGCCACTCGTGGTAACAGCTGTTCGACATTAACACCACAAGTCAACAATACACGGATATTGCACGAGTGCGCGCAGAACGGTTTCGTTGCTCTGTGCGCAACAAGAACAGGGTAAGAAATGTTGGGGGTAGTTAGCTAATCGATTACATCATAGGTTCTCAAAGTGGGCGCTACCGCTCCCCCCCCCCAGTTGGCGTTGAGACAATCCAGGTGGGCGCTGGTGTCTAAGAGGGCGGTAGAGAAAAAAGAGGCTTTGGGAGGCAGTGGATTGGGGGACGCTATGAATTTATAATATTATTATTATTATTATTATTGTTATAGCAGTGTAGTGAAGACGCATGGCTCAATGGTTAGAGCGTCGAGCTTACGATCGTGAGGTTGTGAGTTCGATTCCCGGACCGGGATGCGTGTTGTGTTCTTGAGCAAGACATTTTTATTTCACGTTGCTCCAGTTCACTCAGCTGCAGAAATGAGTTGCGTCGTCACAGGTGCCAAGCTGTATCGGCCCTTTTGCTTTTCTCTTGGATAACATCAGTGGTGTGGAGAGGCGAGGCCAGTATGCATGGGCGACTGCTGGCCTTCTATAAAAGACCTTGCCCGGACT
>NC_043010.1:20603614-20606114 GCF_006345805.1 Octopus sinensis
AAAGTTGATGAGAGATTAACCAGAGAGGAAAGTGTTTGTCTCCAATCCTTTCAGACGCGTTCACCAGATATATTCTTTCGCCATATAGCTCTTCCTTCCCGTTTGAATGAAGGAGGCGTGACAATATTGACGATAGACTCGGCTGATAAACCGACTCGTCCCGCACGTGACAGCAGTCGTTCGACATAAGCCCACAGGTCGGAAATTGTTGGACACTGCACGAGTGTCTGCAGAACGGTTTTGTTGTTCTGACCGCATCTCGGGCAGGTCGGCCCCGTGTTTCTCGAGCCGTGTCTGTAGAGCTTATCCCGAACGGGTGGCGCTTCTCGGTAGTACTGCCAGGCCAGGGATCTCTGGAAGTTGTCCATGGGGCCTGGCCCGAAAGTCTTCTCAAACAGGCGGGTCAGATATTCCTCGTCGACGTCCAGGTTCACCCCGAGCTCGTGTCGTACCTCCCCTCCACTAATCCCCTATAGAATGCTTTGGTTGTGTTGAAGTCACTCAAGGTCGACCCGGAACGGCAGAGTTGCTTGAGAGCAACGCGACACTCGCGGTGCCATTCGCCCTTCCTCGGCCTCTTTTTGATCCACGACTGCAGTTCGGTCATGGAGACGAGGAATGATGTTCTGGGAAATGGTAAGTGATATGAAGTGAGTGAGAGAAGAAGAAGAAGACAAAAATATCGCATTTTTTCGATGGCCCGATAACTGAAGAGATGCCGGTCTGGGTTTCCGCCCCGACATCCGAAACTCGGAGTTTTATCATGGCTACAGAATAATTGTCGCATATTATATTTACATATGTATATATATTCTCCTATTTTCCTACTTGTTGTGTGTAGAGGTGTCATGGTATATATTCTACTATTCTAAACCCAGGTAATTCCATTATTCTACTATTCTACTCTCATGCAATCCCATTATTCTGCTATTCTAACACTTAACAACTTTGTGTAGACATGCCATGCTATATATTCTACTATTCTGCAGTGGATTTACTAAGGTATATTCCTCAGTTCCAATATTCTGATTTTCCATTACTTAACTTTTTAATATTTCTAGATACACCAACATATTTATTCTGCTATTATTTTATTCCACTATTCTATAATTCGACAATTTAGTGTCTGTTGTCTGTAGAATTACAAAGGTCTATATTCTGCTGATCCGCTATTCCGTCTGTTATTCCACTTCTCAATAACTTGGTGTTTGGCATCTATAACTCTATCAAGACATACATATTCGTACTAAGGTAGGTTTAGAAAAGCATATATTCTGTTATTCTACTGTTTCACTATTCTACTATCCTATATTACATTGTTTGATAACTTGGTAACTATATTCTACCAAGGGATACATTCAATTAATCTTTTATTCTATTATTCCTCTATGCTACTATTCTCCCATTACGCTGCTTGACAACTTGATATCTGTAAATTTACCAAGCTATATATTCTATGATTCTTCAATTCTACTATTCCGCCATTGTACTATATCACTACTTGATAACTTGGTACATCTAGATATGTCAACTTATATATAATGAAATTATTGTATACAGTGCTCAGGTGCACCACAAGTGCTCAGGTGCACTACAAGTGCTCAGGTGCACCACAAAGTGCTCAGGTGCACCACAAGTTATATTCAGTTAATCTTGTATTTCTATTGCAGATTTACCAAAATATACACAATTAATTATCCGGCAAGATTGGAACCGAAAGAGTACAGGACTTCTGGTTGTTTGGAGACAGCTTAAGCACATATTTAAAATATAAAATAAACTAGCTATTTTGACCCACGCTTCGCTCGGGTTTTGGTGGTGGTGTTGTTTTGTGCGTGTTGTCTCCTTTTCCCTTTCTTCTTTTGTTCGTCTTCTTTGTCTGGTTCTTTTTATTGCTCTCTTCTTTTTCTTTTTCTTATTTAAAAAATTTTTTTTTTAAAACTCAATTTTTCCACTATTCCTCACCATGGCAACCAAACGGTAGCCCCGAGCGACTTGCAACCCTCCTCACATCATTGCCCACCCCATTTTACCCCCCAGTGTAAATTTTGGCGCCAATCCGACCCCATCTACCGTTCCCTTCCCAAAATGAGACAAATAACCAAGAAATCAAACAACTTTTTCGCATTTCAGCTTTATAGATATTGATTAGGTAAAAGTACAGAACGGTATTGTACACAATAGCTTCAAATAAATACACTTCTAAAGCTGGCTCCGCTTGGAATTCTTGAAACATATCATACTGTGCCCTGTATAATGTTTTCAAGATAAACATTAAGCGAAGAAAAGCGAAAACAAAAACATGATGTTATTTAACAGATACAGATACAAATTAATACTTAACAGATACAGGTACAGATTAGCACAAGTTTAAAGCAGAGTGTTTTATTTTAACCAATCCACTTTGAACGTAAAGAACAAAACGATTTCTAACACATCAGAGTCAAATCAACCAGCTTCAAAAACAGGATTTGTTCATTCAATATAGAGTACAGAATAT
>NC_043010.1:20613614-20621114 GCF_006345805.1 Octopus sinensis
TAGAATATATATATATATATATAGTATATAAGACATTTATTGGATAGCCGTTGACTCTCAAGAGTTCCTCCGCCCTTTGACGGGTTTTGTTTTTACCTCCCGCAGGGTGTCCAGTAAAGACCCTCCTTACCAAGCAAGCTTGGTGGGGTTGCCGGTTTAGTCGCAGACGGCCCGACCATGCAACAGGTTGTATTGGGTTACATGTTACCTGTAGCACTCGAAAGTGACCTAACACAACTATGTGCTATACTGATGACGAAAAACTTTCTTTCTACCATGCTTTGAATGGCATTATAAGAAATATCCCTCGGGCAGACAAAGTCATCGTACTGGGTGACTTTAATGCTAGAGTGGGTAGGGATTTTAACACATGGACTGTAATTGGAAAGCATGGGGTGGTGAAGTATAACAGTAATGGCATGCTTTTGCTACAGATGTGTGAGGAGCTGCGTCTGTGTGTTACCAATACCATGTTTCAACAAAAGAATAAGTTTAAGACCACATGGATGCACCCTGCATCTAAAGAATGGTATATTCTGGATTACATCTTTGTTAGGGTACGTGACAGACAGGATGTGCAGTGTGTGCGTGTTCTTCGTGGAGCTGAGTGTTGGACTGACCACCATGTAGTACGTGCAAAAGTGAAATTAGTCACAAAACATAAAATCCGAGCTGCCTAAAAGACTGGATGTTGATCGTCTTAGGTGTAATAGTGTGAAGAGAACTTTACGATAGGAAATGAATGCTGCAGATATTGGGGGGAGGATTGGCCGACCCTTAAAAAGTCAGTTTATGATATGGCAAGAAAGTTCTGGGATTTATACAAAGAAAGCATCAAGATTGGTTTAAAGAAAATGATGAACATATAGATGATTTATTGGCTGATAAAAGACGTACTTTGTCACGCTATTTGTCAGCAAAGCCACAGGAAAGGGAAGTGTTGCATAGGTAATTATAGGGGAGTATCATTGCTGTCTGTCGTAGGAAAGGTTTTATGCAGGGTACTTCTGGATCGTCTGCTGAAATACGTTGCAGATTGTGTTCTTCCAGAAAGTCAATCTGGCTTTCGTGTGGGACGTGGCACTGCTGATATGATCTTTTCAGCTAGACGGCTTCAGGAGAAGTGTGTGGAACAGGGTATGGATTTGTATCAGGTTTTTGTCGATCTGACAAAAGCCTTTGATACCGTCAATAGAAAAGCATTGTGAAAAGTCCTCCAGAAACTTGGGTGTCTTGAAAAGCTCCTTGCTTTGGCTAGGTCTTTTCATGAAGACATGAATGGTAGGGTGAATGTTAGAGGGAAAATGTCGGAGCCTATTTCAATACAAAATGGAGTGAAACGGGGGGATATTCTGGCACCGACCCTATTTTCCATATATTTTGCGATGGTGTTCTGTATTGCATTCAGAAACTGAAGATACGGTGTTTACATCCATTATCGAACCTCTGGCAGCATATCTAATATCAGGCGCTTTGATGCAAAAACAAAGGTATTTACCTCTATCATAAGAGACCTTTTGTATGCAGATGATTGTGAGCTAGTAGCACACACAGAGATTGATATTCAACACATTTTGAATGCATTTTCTGATGCTTGCACTGCCTTAGAATAGACAGTCAATCTCAAGAAAACTGTTGTCATGCATCAGCCTGCCCCTGTAAGCAGTATAGTGTACCAAATATCTATGTGTATGGTAAACGACTTGATGTAGTTGATCAGTTTGTTTACCTGGGAAGCACTATTAATAGATATAGCAATATGGATGATGAAATTCCATAGAGAATTAGGAAAGCAAGTGTTGCTTTCGGAAGGCTAGAAAAGCGCCTCTGGAGTCGGCGAGACAGATGCAGAAAGACAAAGATAAAGGTGTGCTCCCTTCTCTTCTCTATGCCTGGGAGACGTGGGTCACATATCGATACCACCTTAAACAACTGGAACGTTTCCATCAGATGTGCCTCAGACGGATCTATGGCATTAAGTGGAAGGACCGCATCAGTGATCTTGAAATATTGGAAGGCCCTCGGTGTGAAAGTATAGAAGCTCTTGTGTTAAAGCAAAGGCTCAGATGGAGTGGTCATCTGGTCAGGATGAAGGATTCAAGGATGCCAAAACAACTCTTTTATGAAGAGTTAGCTAAAGGAGAACGACCTCCACATAAACCAAAAAAGAGGTATAAGGACTTGCTGAAGGCTTCCTTAAGATATGCTTGCATCTCTCCTGACACATGGGAAGGCATAGCTATTGATCGTAGCAGGTGGAGAAGGATTGTGCACGAAGGAACAGCCACTTTTGAGAAATCTCGAGTTGCACATGAGAAAGTAATGAGGGATGTCAGGAAGGGCATCGCTGTTACGCTTCCAGAAGGGAAGAGTCTTCCTTTGATTCTGACATGCAATGTCTGTGCAAGACCCTGCCTCAGTAAAGCTGGACTCAAGAGTCATCTTCGTAGTCATAAAGTGAGACAGATGAGTGACAACCTGGCCACTGGTGGTGGTGCAACACACCATACTAATCATATCTGTCGGGCATGTGGAAGAGAGTGTAATTCGTCAGGAGGACTTAAACGACATGCAAAGGTACATGAAGCCCAGTTACAACTACAGCCGGCTATTACCGGTATAGGTTTTAGTTGCCAATTCTGTACAAGACATTGTAGATCTTTGACTGGGCTAAAAAGTCACATTCGATCACAGAACCAGTAACAGTTAAGCTTCGTCCAATTGCCATACTCGATAACGGGGGCAGCATAATATATATTATATATATATATATATATATATATATTATATATATATATATATATATATATATTATATATATATATAATAATATCTATATAATATATATATATAATATAATATATAAAATATATATATATATATATATAATGTATGCATGTATGTATGTATGTATGTATGTAGGTATATAAAGTTAATCCAAACACGAAAAACAAAAAGACAAGAACGCAAGGATGTGGAACAAATAAAATATTATTGGACGCTCAGTAAAAAAAAAAAGAGGGAAGAAAGGAGGGTTTGACGTTTCGAGCGGAGCTCTTCGTCGGAGGAAACATAGGAGAAAGAAGATCCCGAGACGGGAGGACACAGGAAAAAAAATTCCAGGGTAGTATTCACGAGGTCAATTCATACTATAACAAGACGGACGGAGTGTAAAGTGGAGGGAAAATGTTTTTTTAAAAACAAGAGAGCTGAATCAGAGAAGGAATGGTAAAAAAAGGTGTGCGAGATGACAAGGGGTGGTGGGTGTGGTGTGCGTGTGGGTGTGTGTGTGTATGGTGGACAATGGCTAGTAGCAGGCATAAGTAGAATAAGGTTAAGGAGTGTTGTGGGGTGTGGGGGTACCCTAGCAGGTCAGAAAGGCCCAGGTAGAAACAGGGAGGTATGTGTGTGTGTGCGTGTATATGTATAGTGTGTGTGTTTTGTTGTAGTATGTTGTGGGGTTGTACGTGTGTTTTGGGGTGTATGGCGAGTGTAACTGTGCTTAACTTAGTGTATGTGCGGTGTGTGCATGTACGTGGTGGGTGTATATATACGTATGTATAATTGTGTGCATGTATGTATGTGTGTGCGCCGTGTATGATGGGGTGTGCCGTATGGGATGTATGTGTGGGTTTCATTTGTGTGTGTGTGCGTGTGCGTGTGTATGTATGTGCATGTAGTTGTGTGTGCATGTATGTGTGCGTTTGTAGGTGTGTGTGAGTGTGTAAGCGTAAATGGATGTATATGCGTGTATCGTGGGGTGTGAGTTTCTTTTGCGGTGTGCGTGCGTATGTATGTGTGTGTATGTGCTTATATGTGTGTACGTATGTGTATGTGTGCGTGCGCGTGGAGGTATATGTTGTGTGTATGTATATGTGTCAGTGTGTATGTGAATTAGTGTGTGTTTGTACGTGTGTATGTGTGTGTTCGTGTATTGTATATATATGTAAATGTGTGTGTGTACGTGCGTGGGAGTGAATGTATGTATGTATGTGCGTGTGTGTACAAATGTAGGGGTTTATATGTGTATTTATATGTGTATAAGTGTGTATATATATGCATGCAAGGACACACTTCGCAACTGAAAGATTGATGGAAAAGACTCTCGCGGTGCGGGCGCATGCGAATCTACAGGCACACACGCATACACCCAGACGTACGACCGAAATAAAGCCAGACCCCACAGGCATGCGTGCATGCATGTATGTGTGCGCGCGCGCGCATGCATGTGTGTGCGTGTGAATGCGAGTGTGTATGTAGGTATGTGTGTGTGTATGTATGTATGTATGTATGTGTGAGTGTGTATGTGTGTATGTCTGTGTGTATGTATGTCCGTATGAGTGTATGTAAGTATGTGTGTGTGTATATGTGTATGTGTATATGTGTATGTGTGTTTGTGTGTATGTATGTGTGTATGTATGTATGTATGTATGTGTGTATATGTGTGTATGTGTGTATGTATGTGTGTATGTGTGTAAGTGTGTGTGTGTATGTATGTATGTATGTATGTATGTATGTGTGTGTGTGTATGTATGTATGTGTGCATGCGTGTATGTGTGTATGTATGTATGTATGTGTGCATGCGTGTATGTGTGTATGTGTGTGTGTATGTATGTATGTATGTATGCATGCATGTGCGTATGTATGTGTGTGTGTGTATGCATGTGTGTATGTATATGTGTATGTGCGTATATGTGTGTGTGCATGTATGTGTGTGTGTATGTGTGTGTGTATGTATGTGTGTATGTGTGTGTATATATGTATGTGTGTATGTATGTGTGTATGTATGTATGTGTGTGTGTATGTTTGTGTGTGTGTATGTATGTATGAATGAAAGTATGAATGTATGTATGTGTGTGTACGTATGTGTGTGTGTGTGAATGTATGCGTGTGTGCGTGGGGTTTCCTATGGCGTTGTGTGGGCGTAATGTATGTATGCGTGTGTGTTTGTGTGTGTATGTATGCGTATGCGTGTGTATGTGGGTGTGTATGTATGTATGTGTGTGTATGTATGTATGTGTGAGTGTATGGGTGTATGTCTGTATGTATGTCTTGTGTATGTATGTATGTATGTGTGTGTGTATGAGTGTGTGTATGTGTGTAGTGTGTATGTGTGTAGGTATCTATGTGTGTGTGTATGTTTGTATGTATGTATGTATGTGTGTATGTGTGTAAGTGTGTGTGCGTGTATGTGTGCGCGCGTGCATGCATGTATGTGTGTATGTATGTATACACACACACACACACACACACGCACACACACAACACACACGCACACCGCAGGGATATGGGGCCGGCCGCACCCGTGGCGAGCGCCAACGCGCGCGCGCGCGCCCGCAGACCCACAAGCACACACGCCAAAAAAACCGAACTCCAGCAATCCCTCAACTAAAAAGCGTGCGCCTGGATACAAATATATGTATGTGAGTGTGCATGCGTGTAAACGTGTGCGTGTGTATGCATGTATGTGTGCATGCGTGTATGTGTGCATGTGTGTGTGTGTATGTATGTATGTAAATATGTATGTACGTATGTGTGTGTGTGTGTGTATGTGCGTATGTGTGTATGTATGTATGTATGTATGTATGTGTGTGTGTATGTATGTATGTGTGTGTGTATGTATGTATGTGTGCATGTGTGTATGTGTATGTGCGTATGTGTGTGTGTATGTATGTGTGTATGTATGTATGTGTGTGTGTATGTATGTGTGTATGTATGTATGTGTGTGTGTATGTATGTGTGTATGTATGTATGTGTGTGTGTATGTATGTATGTATGTGTGTGTATGTATGTATGCATGTATGTGTGTGTGTTGTATGTGTATGTTTGTTTGTTTGTTTGTGTGTTTATGTATGTATGTATGTATGTGTGATTAAATGTGTGAATGTATGTATGTGTGTGTACGTATGTATGTGTGTGTGTGGGTGTGGGTGTGTATGGGGGGTGTATAGGTGTGGAAGTATGTGTGCGTACAAGTAGGTTGTATGTGTGTGGTGTATTGGAGGTAGGTGTGTTGGAAGTATGTATATGGAGGGGTGTTCGTGGATACGTGGGTATGCGTGTGTGTGTTTCTGTATAAGGATTAAAAAAAAAGGAGAGAGGGGGAAAGAGAGGTGGAGCGCAGTCACTAAGAGGAGGCGGCTGTGTTGAGTCGATGCGGGGTATTGGTTTGTAGAGTGAAGATAAAGCGTTGCTCCAACTGGAGCCTGGATTGTGGAAGACCCTTGTGTGGGGCGAGGCCAAACACTGAGATGTCATCGGGGGAATGGCTGGCCGAGCGGAAGTGACGTGCGACGGGGAGAAAGGACTGTAGGAAGTGCGCTCAAACTCAGGATGTTCCGGTCAGAATGTGGTGCGAACGGTCTGACAAACGGCGTCCCGTCTGTCCTATATACAGCATCCGCAGAGGTGCATGTTGCATTTAATACAGTATATGAGGCCAGACGAAGGTGTAAAAAGAATGTCTGATACGTACAGTTCGCTGGTTGGAGCGGTGACAGCAGTGGTGTGGTGATGAAGGGGCAGGGTGCAGCGGAATCTAGAGCACGGAAGCCAGACGGGGAATGCGGGTGGGGGCTGAGGGGAAGAAGAGAGGGTGCTATGGACCAGGAGGTTCGCGTAGATTCCGGGCTCATTTGAAGGAGGACAGGGTGGGTGGGGAAAAATGGGGCGGGTCGTGGATCGAGCTGGAGGCGACGGAAGGCACGTAGTATCTTCCACGACGAAGGGGTAGTGTAGAGGGGTGGAAAAGGAGGGGAAAAGGGGTGCGGTTAGGGGGGGGTGAGCGGAAGGAGAAAGGGCGGTGGTGCGGTCGATGCGACGGGCGCGGGCGAAGGCATTTGAAACTAGTGTAGGTGGGTATCCTCGGTGCCTGAACAGGCGGGCCAGGTATTGAGATTGGGTCTCGATATCCTGGTCGCGAGAGCACAAGCGTCGGAGGCGGAGGAACTGGGAGTAGGGGATGGCCCGTTTGGTGTGGAAGGGGTGGGAGGAGGAGAAGTTGAGATAGAGGTGGGAATCCGTGGGTTTAAAGAAGGCGGAGGTGGTGAGAGAGTGGGAGGGGTGGTTGATGCTGAGAGAGATATCAAGGAAGTTGACAGAGGTGTTGGAGATGGTTGAGGTGAATTGTAGAGAGAGGTGGAAGTTGGAGAGGAAAGAGATGAATTGGCAGAGAAGTTCGCGGGAAAGGGAGGTGGCGCCTATGCAGTCGTCTATATAGCGACCGTATAGTTCAGGAGTCGGCCCGGAGAATTGGGAGAATACTTGGGCCTCAATGTAGCCAAGAAAGAGATTGGCGAAATTGGGGCCCATTCTCGTTCCCATCGCGACCCCGGACATCTATTGGTACGTTTCCCCGGTGAACGTGAAACAGTTGAGGGTGAGGACGAGCTCAGTCAGGCGGAGAAGGGTGGGGTGTTGGGGTGGGGTCGGGACGACGGTCGAGGAAGTGTTGGAGGGCTAAGAGACCGTCGTTGTGGGGAATTACCGTATACAGGGATT
>NC_043010.1:20623614-20628614 GCF_006345805.1 Octopus sinensis
CGAGTGTTTCTTTAGTAAACAATCAGTTTCTTCTGAGAGTAAAGTTTGTGTTGAAAAGAAAAGGTATCTCTACCGTATGACGTTTACGAATGTGCATGTTTTGATCTTTCCCTCTTTTATTTGTAACGTTTGAATTAAGGATTAGTATGCAGCTGGGCACCATTGTGGTTAGAGAAAGAGGACATTTGTGGACCACCGATAAGGGGTTTGCAAATCCAGCAACCCAAGGAACACTTTCAGCGCCATACCTATTGTTACTGGAGCAACAGGACACAGACTGATGCTGGAGTACCACCTTGAAGAATTGATCCTTGTACTTATTACTTTGTTAATGCCTGGTACATACTCTGTTTTGTCAAACCGGTAGGTTACGTGGACGTAAACACATCAACATGAATTGTCAAGCGGTGGTGCGGAACAAACACACACACACACACACACACACACACACACACACACACACACACCACACACACACACACACACACACACAGAGAACAATAACAACCACAACTATAGCTCGAGGCTGTAATTGAAGACATATGCACAAGCTGTCACGCAGTGAGATTGAATCTAGAATCGGAATCACCTGGTTGTGAAGGAAGCTTCCTACCACACAAACACACCTGTGCCTTGAAATATTCCTGTGAAGAAGTCTGTAAAATGTATGAATAAGAGATGAAATACAATACCTTGAAACACTGAAAGAAATCGTTTCGGTTGTAAGAATGAGCTGTCTTGGAGACTTCAACGTGATGTTAGAATAGAAAAGACAAAAGGAAACACTGGTGTCGAACTAATGCAAACTCTACGAACATTACACATGGACTGTGACTTTAGAATGATCATTCTTGTGATTATTGGAACATTTCGTTTGGTTATTAACTGCTTCAGCACACATCTTGAGAAAATGGGAGTCATAAAACCGTAAAAAGGCATGGCGAATTAGAAAATTCGGAGCTATTTTGGAGAATTAGCAACTTCGGAGCTATTTTGGAGAATTAGAAAATTCGGAGCTATTTTGGAGAATTAGAAATTCGGAGCTATTTTGGAGAATTAGCAACTTCGGAGCTATTTTGGAGAATTAGAAAATTCGGAGCTATTTTGGAGAATTAGAAATTCGGAGCTATTTTGGCGTGTGATCTACAAGCTAAAGAATGATTTTTTTAGGGTACTTTTTAGCCTACTTTTCAATTTCTAAAAAGATTTAACATGTTGGTCAAAGATATTTTACAATAAATTCTTTTGTACATACTTAGCATTGTAAATGTTTTTTTTCCCAAAATTCTTACTATTTTAATAATAACAAAACTATGTTTTATTTACGTCTTAGTAAATAATGATAAGAAACCAAGAATAGACAATATAATAATTAAATAATATAATTAAAATAGTAATAAAAATAATATGCGCGTAGATCACACAAGTTTGGCAGCCGTGAGTTTTGCAACGTAAAGAAACAAAAAAAAAAAAACTAACCTAAAGTAATCGCCCTTGAAATTGTAGATCACACGCCAAAGTAGTATCGAAAATTCCAATCACACACCGCCGTTGATGGAATTGAAAATATGTAAAATAATGCTGTAATTTAGGCTGTGAGTGTGTAGACATACCGCAGCTATAGACACACAAACAGATATGTATTTATGTAGCTATATACATTAGTAAAACATACAGACATATCCAGGCATGCACTCCACTCCTTCCCCCCCAACACGGTTAAAGTGTTCTCTGGTGGTTTCAGCGATAAGTTCAATTGAACAATTGATCAATTGCACGATCGACTTATTGGACTATTGGCTGAGTGCTCCTCAGACATGTCTATAGGCGTTGCCCATCTTACAGACTTCCACATGGAATACTCCTGCTCAAATTCAATCACAAAGTTTGGGTCGACTTAATGAAACGCCAGTTATAAGGATTGAACCGGAGCTTCAAGACTACGGAGCTTGCCTCTTAACCACTCGACCATGCATGCGTGCACACAGACACCCACCCATCCACCCCCACACTGATGTGTGTTTAAATAAATACATACGTACAAAGAAAAGGGCCGTTGCGCGCAGGATGAGGGAGGCATTAGAAAGAGCTTCTTGTTTGCTATGACGCAAGAGAGAGGAGTTAAGCCCGTTTATCTCTTGAAAACCCTCTCTCCCTTTTCTTTTACAATAATCTTCGCTAATTTCTAGACCACCTCTATTAAATCTTTCTTCACACGATGGACTCTTTTGTGAGTTCCTGTCTCCTTCATATTACACATTCTCCCTCCGGACATAACTCATCTTTCCATATCAAAACTACCACCAAGACTGCTCACCTTTATACAAAAGAACATCACAGCATCTGCAGCAGAATATGCCAACTCTGGCGGAAATACACACAAACACAAACACACACACACACACACACACACACACACACACACACACACACGCACACGCACACACACACACAAACACACACACACACACACACACACACACAAAACAGGTCCAATTGCTGTTTGGGGATTTCAGGAAATATTCGTGAACGCCTGATACGACAACATTGAGGCTTGATGCACGTCGTTTCAATTCTCCCGCTCACACCCACCCGCAAATCGCCACCTGCTATACACAGAAACACACACACAGCCATACATACACACATCCACAACACACGCACACACGCACACACGCACATCCGCATACACACACATCCACACACACACATCCACACACATCCACACAAACACACAAACACACACACATCTACACACAAACACACACGCACGCACGTACCCGCACAGATACGGGTGTTAAATTAAGAAAATACTTTTATATTCATGCCTTTTGTTGACAATTTATGTATCTTTGTCTGACAGCTTAACCCGAAGTGTTTACTTACGGCGCGTCATTGACATGTACATACGTAACGTACGTACGTATATATGTATGTATGTATGTATGTATGTATGTATGTATGTATGTATGTATGTATGTATGTATGTATGTATGTGTGTGTGTATGTGTGTATGTATGTATGTATGGATGTATGCATGTGTGTATGTGTGTATGTATGTATGTATGTATGTATGTATGTGTGTGTGTATGTATGTATGTATGTATGTATGTACGTATGTATGTGTGTGTGTATGTGTGTATGTATGTATGTATGGATGTATGCATGTGTGTATGTGTGTATGTATGTATGTATGTATGTGTGTGTGTATGTATGTATGTATGTATGTATGTATGTATGTACGTACGTACGTACGTACGTACATATGTACGTATGTGCGTATGTATGTATGTATGTATTGTATGTATGTATGTATGTATGTATGTGTGTGTGTATGTATGTATGTATGTAGTATGTATGTATGTATGTATGTATGTATGTATGTGTGTATGTATGTATGTATGTATGTATGTATGTATGTATGTATGTATGTATGTATGTACAAGGGGGTACCCAAAAGACCGGAAACGTTCTCTGCGAGATAAGCCCATTGTAGTTCAAGCTTCCGTCGCTAGAAGCCACTTGATGTGACCCTCAGACATTAGTTTGCCGATCGGCGGGGTTCAGTGGCGTTGGGGGGGGGGGGTCTAGTGCCACGTGGTACTTTTTACAATCGTTATTAAGATATTCAGAAGAATGTGTAACATACTTAACATTTGTAATAAATTATATAATGGCGAGTATAATATATATTTAATATATATGATATATATTTAAGGCAGAGAGCTGGCAGAGTCGCTAGCACGCCGGGCACCGGGCAAAATGCTTAGCGTTATTTCGCCCATCTTTACATTCTGAGTTCAAATTCCGCCGAGGTCGACTTTGCCTTTCATCCTTTCGGGGTCGATAAATTAAGTACAAGTTGCGTACTGGGGTCGATCCAATCGACTGCCCCCTACACCAAATTTCAGGCCTTGTGCCTATAGTAGAAAATCCAATATGATTTATACATATTAGTAATGTGCAAATTTCTCGGCAAAAAAAAAACAAATAAATAGATTTTTTTAAAAATTAAATTTCGATATGAGCCAGGGAGGTTTTTTTTCCATGGGCATATTCTATTGGGATTTTTAGCTCCTCTTTCACTTAATATTAATCATATCATTGATAATTATTTAATAGGTATTTATATTAAATTCTTATATAATTTTTGCTTCAAGAAACCATTCAAATTCTATGAGTAAGACTTGTCAAATTTGTCTTGAGTAATGTACTCAACTATATTGAACTAGACTTAAACTGTTTTTGTAATCAATATCTATAAAGCTAAAATGCGAAAAAGTTGTTTGATTTCTTGGTTATTTTGGGATGGGAACGGTTTAAGGAGCGGTAGATGTGGTCGGATTGGCACCAAAATTTACACTGGAGGTAAAATGGGGTGGGCAATGGTATGAGGAGGGTTTCAAGTCGCTCGGGGCTACCGTTTGGTTGCTATGGTGTGGAATATGGGAAAAATTGAGTTTTATGGGATAGACAGGTTACGCTGTTTGAATAATGGTGGCTTTTCGTGTTACTGCAGGGGCTAGAGGCGGTTATCTTTAATTGTGGGTGTAAACATTTGGAGGATTTTGGAAAGTGGGGTAAAGAATAGGGCAATAAAAAGAACCAGGCAAAGAAGACGAACAAAAGAAGAAAGGGAAAACAACACCACCACCAAAGCTCGAGCGAAGCACTGGTCAAATTAGCTAGTCCTTATAATAAAATAGAGTTGTGTGAGTGTGTGTGTGTATTCGCTTTTCACGCCGAAACGGCTGCGCAAATTGCCTCTATACTTGGCATGGGTAAATGATTTCATTCCGGAAAAATAATAGGGTATTCGGGTTTTTTTTTCTTAAAAATTAATAATATTGCTTTACCTATGTGATTCACTTCTTTCAATAGGTTTTTCGATGTCAACTTCTGGTATGGACGCAGCAATGGGGAATTGTTCGTTTTCATTTGCAAGCCTACTCACTTTCTCTTTCAATGCTTTCATTTTAAGTTTTAATTCACTATTTGCA